>NW_010236888.1:38361-106490 GCF_000690775.1 Eurypyga helias
GGGATCAGCATGAAAACTGTAGTTGTTGGGTGAGTAACCTTTGTTTTTTCTTGGAAAAGTTTCCCACTGAGATCATCTGACAGTAAGTTGTGGCAAGTTAGCTTGCATTTTTATCAGTTTGCTAGCAAACAGATAAAGACAGAAAACCAGTCAAGATAGACGCTCGGGCTGCTCACGGTGGGTGTTGTGCTTTCTCAGGCTCGCCCCTTCCTCTCCTCTGCAGGTATTCTTACAGGGCGATACATTTTTTTAAAATTGGAAAAGCCTTTGGCAGCAACTGTTATTTTCAGTAGTGATGGTTGGACAGCACCTAGCCCAGCAGTTAACAGATTTTCTTTCTTTGACTGTCTTCTGCATGTTCTTGCCTCTCAACCTGGATCCCAAGGGATGTGTAGAAGGGTGAAGAGACCAGAAAAGTAGGCAGTTAAAGCTGTCTGCCTCTGGAGCACTGACGTGACATATGTAACTATATTTCTGAATAGAATCAAAAATAAAAGGTGTTTTTCTTCTATTAGTTCAGAGGTTAAGATTTTTTTTTTTTTTTAACTTGTTGAAGTATTATAAAAGTGGACTTTCCTGGAATTACTTTTTTTTTTTTTTAACTTCAGGTTTTTGATAAGGAACCCAAATCTGTGTGGCTGTTTTATATATTCTGTTCTTTTAAATTTATTTTTCACAATAAAGGCAAATTATGAAAGGGCTGATCTTGCAGCAATTTGAGCATTCTGTAAACAACCAACATCTCAGATGACCTTAGTCCCACACAGCTACCACGTGCAACTGATTTTTAAACCTTGGCAGTGTCACTAGGAGCAGATACATTGTTATTTCACAAGGCTGTAGCATTCTGTCCCATTCTCTCTTGAAAATGGTAGTACTGTGATGATTTTTTCTCCTGTTGATTTCCAAAAAGTTAGTCAGCTCCAGTTCTCTTCGGGCAGTGGAGTACTGTCCTTTCATACATTGTTTCTTGGCCAGTCCCATGTCATGGAGCAGAGAATGCAGGACAGATGCTTCACGGCTGGCATACTCAGCTGTTCCTGAGAATAAAACTACTACGTGCGACTGGCGAGTACTGCTTGAGGCAGCATATGCTAGCTGTTAATGTGTGACCTTTTTGTCCTCGGTAACCTGACTAACTTGACTCATTTAGAAAGGAAAAAAAAATAGATAGGAAATATAGGCAACTGAGTTTCTGAATGTCAAGCCCCTGCTTTATAATAAATGTATTTTTGACTTCAAAACTCTAGTTCCAGATGTAAAGCATTAACTGACCAGTGCACAGAGAGGTGGGTGAGTAGCATGGACTGCTCGCCAGGTTACTGGAGTATGTGGAGCTGCAAGTGATTGAATTACAGTGGCTTAAGAAGTTCCTGTCTCCTCAGCTGAGAGTTCTACCGCCACTGAGCTGACACGCAGCTCGACTGATCCTACACGCCCTACCAGACCACTAAAAAATAAGCCAAGTTGTGCTATTTTAGTTATTGCTGCCACAGAATAAACTGGGAGTCGCTGACAGACTGCTTTTCTGGATGGTGCAGCTATTTATGGTTGTCTCAGCCTAAGAGAATTTTGAATTTTGAATCCTTACTGAATAGTAGCGGCCTTAGAAGAGAGACACCTATCTGAGTGTCTTGGTTTGTCTTTCTATTACCCAGTCATCTGCGATGGTGAAACAAGGAAACAGTGTTTTTGCAGTAAATCTGCCTTGCTGAAACATGGTTTCTTCGGGGACAGTGCTGCAGAATGGTCAAATAAATGAATCCTCAGTGTGGAGATACTTTGTACGTGTACAGTACCTTTAACAATTTGCAATTACGTATGCTATAATTTAATTTTAAGTTCAAAATCTGTTTTCCCAAAAGACCAATCTACTCCACCTTGCATCTTTTTGCTACCACTGCTTTCATGGGAGTTAAAGAACTGGATGAAACCTAGTTGTTGAGATACATAGTACAAATTCTTACTGTGACTGGATGTTTGCTGAGCTGTACTACTGAATAATGCTTAAGTGCCTTCTAATTACACATCAAGCTTTCCCTGCATCTTATAAAATGATTGAAGGGAAGAATGAAAATACTATAAATAATATATTCACTACAAATGTAGGATTTATTTACCTTGGACTTGATGCCTGTCTGAAGAATGTACTGTTTGGGTGTGTTTACTTTTCCTAAAGAAAAGATGACAGAGGCATATCAGCATGATTGTGTCCTTTCATTGATGTGATATAAACGAAAAGCAGTAATCATATAGATAAAACTTAGGAGTGCTTGGGATACTACATTTTTGTAGTTTGTTGATTAAATATTGATGTAAAAATCCGTATGCTTTTTGTGGGTGGTTTTGGTTTTGTTTTAATGAACAACCCCAAAGATTTTTCAGGGGATCATGGGTATTTATTTTTGTGGTCTCTTTGTATGTTTTAGAATGTTCCTGCTGGACATTGCACAGGGAGACTTTACACGCAGCGTTGCTCCTGTTTACAGGCAGTGTTTCCCAGCATGGCTGGTCAATCACATGGGTTTTACTCTGCCCTTAGTATTTGTGTTGGTGGTCATTAATGAAGTTGTGTGAAAGAGACTGAAGTGATAGTTGCTGAGCAAAAAGAAGTAAATGTTGGTGCAGTGGCTGGATAACATGTAGGAAAAAATAGAGAGGGTCAATGGAAAGAGAGTGGAAAAACCCACTGAATTAGGTGGACACTGGGTTGGTTGGCAGTCTGTCTGAAAAGGTTTAGGATCTGGAAGCAATTAAGCAGTGCGTGTAGTTGCTGAAGAAACCAGCTAACAGTTGCGTAACTTATGCTTGAGGGCAAATTATGGGGAGTATGACGTGAAATTTTTATTCTGCACCTGTGAACTTCAAACATTTACACATTCATTTTGAAACATCTGCTGAGGATTTTTTGTCTTCTTTATGAAAATAGCTTTGGGATAGACCTCATTTTTATTTCTGACTGTTGGAGTATAGTTTAAAGAACAGATAGGTGAAATTCAGAGTGGTTTGGAATGTAGGTTTTCAGAAGACCTTAATCATCTTTTTATTAAAGTTAATATTTTATGCATAAAACCATTGACAAGAAATACTTCTCTTTCTTTGTCTAAAGCTGCGCAGAGTGAGGAGCGGCTGTGTGCATTTAAGGACCCATATCAGCAGGACCATGGAATCAGTGAAAGCCGAATCTCCCAGGAGAATGGCACAATTTTGTGCATGAAAGGTAGTACCTGCTATGGACTTTGGGAAAAAACACGAGAAGGAGACATACATCTTGTAAAACAAGGTACGTGACATTGCAGTGTACGTGCAGTATTTTTGCTACTCTTCACTTTTTTGTGATCTAGCCAGCTGATAGGAAGATGTGCAGCTGCAAAGCTTGACATTTGGTTTGTGCATTGCACAAATGCCCAATTCGAAACTTTCCCTTTAGCCGTTTTCAATATGAACAGAAAGTGTGTTTGAAATAAATGACCTCTAAAGGAGACCAAAGAGATCAATGCACAGCTGAAGGAAAGCACACTCCAATTGCTTGTTAATTAGGATGTCCAGAGGAAGATGGCTTTCTTGAGTATATCTCAGTGTATGTATTGATGTAATGATAAATTTAGAAATAAGTGCTTCACTAAATATAAATGTATAATCATATTGGCTGGATGTTTGTTTGCAAAGGCAATGACAGCTATAGCCCCAAACTGTCACATATCACAGACTGTCAGTTCGGTGCTATTCTGTGGAGAGAGTGATGGTAGGGAGGGGTGAAGGGTCTTGTAGTTGCTGGAGACGTGTTTTGTTTACCATTCTCAGGGACTCTGCTCTTGGTTACTTGGTCACAAGTTACTGTAGTATAAGGCTGAATGAAAACTGGTATTTACAAACATCCTGTGCAGTTGTACTCAGTGTTGTTGTTTCATGTTTGATCCAGTAATCTGCTGAAAGAAACAGTCTGATCGCTCACCTCTGACCCCACACTGCCTCTAGCCCTTCCAGGCATTTGTGCATAAATGACATTTAACTGCAGTTGACCATACTTGGGAAGGAACAGTTGCTGCAGGGAGAAAGGGGCCTGCCCTAACTGAGAAATAAGTTGTGATCCTGTAGAAGAGTCCAGTGAAGTTGACAATGAGGAAAGATGGAAATTTTAGAAATTATCTAAGAGGCACAAACTATGGACGCAGTCTGTGGCCCAGCTCTAAGGAGGAGACTAGGTCAGAATTTCATTTAGACTGTGGCCCAAGGAGTAGTGATATTGCCTGCGGTATCAGGAAAATAGGGGATGGCATACTTCTGCTTAGAAGGCTCAAGAATTCAGGTTTTGTCATATTGAGGTTGACAGCTGGACACCTCTGATACTGGCCTTCATCGCTGCCTGTATTTCTTCGTCTTGGTAATGGTAAATTCTGATTCTTCAGTTTTCAATTTAAAAGGTGGTAGTTTTAATTAGGTAACATATGTATTTCTGTAGGTGTGTTTAATTGTTCATGCAATAGAATTAATTTTACACCTCCTTTAAAAAGATTTCTGTTACTAACCTCTTTTTACAGGTTGCTGGTCTCATATAGGAGACCCTCAAGAGTGTCACTTTGAGGAGTGTATAGTTACAACCACCCCTTCGTTGATTCAGAATGGAACATACCGCTTCTGCTGCTGTAGTACGGACTTATGTAATGTCAACTTCACAGAAAATTTTCCACCTCCTGACCCTACTGATACAACACCTTACAGTAAGTCAGGCATTTCTATCTCTGTCATTTCATGGTTTAGGGACGTGGTACTGTGAAACACAAAACCTATGACCTTTCTATTTATATGCAACAGAAATGGCAAACAGAGCAGAGCTTTTCCGTATGAGGTTTATTATATTTACATATTCCACAGTGCTCTGCAAAGAACAAGTTAAATGCTTCCGAGATAATTGCTTGTATAGGCAACTGCTGAACGCAGATTCTATTTTTCAGAATGGTTTCTAATCTTGGGTGCTTTGGTATTTGGATGCCCAGCTTCAGAAGCCTGTGTATTCAAAAGGATTCAGACTTCTGTGAAAAACAGGCCAGTAAGTTCGTTAATGTTACGGTGACGTTGAAAAGCCTGGCCTGACTATTCAGTCGTGGTTCGCATATGGCTTTGAGCGGTAGAACCGGTCTTGTATCAGGCTGTTGAGATTCTCTCCAACAGTCTTACAGTGCTTTGAAATCTTTCTTTTGCATATCTCTGATAGAGATTAGCTTTGGCATAACGTTCAAAGAGTGTTAGTTTGAGCAATGTAGTTTTCTTCCACATTAGACTATCTGTTCTTTATTAGGAAATCAGCATAGCTTATGGATCCAAATCAAGGGATCAGACCCCTTAACCTCCTGTTACAGAAGCAAGATCACGACGAGCAGACACACTGTATGCTGTATTTCAAGATTTAAGAGCCTGTAAAGAAGCTGAGTTAGTGGCCTAATCTAAACATTTGGATAGCCTTTTCTAAGTAAGATTTTTGAAAGAGAAGTTGAATAGAGGTGGGTCAATGGAGGCACAACTGTTTCTGTATGTCACGTGTTCTTTGTCAATGGAAAGTGTTTTGTGAAATGAAGATGTCTTTAGTTTGATAGTATTTACAGCTCTAGAATGCAAAAAGAATAGTTTATGTTTAGGAATTACCTCTAAGATAGTGAAAATACTGCTGCTTTCAAACTTAGCTGTAGGATGGAGTTTTGTGAACAGGTTTGGTCAAATTGAGGGCTTGGCGTGCTAAAAAGAAAGCAGCCTTTTACTGGGAAAGTGTGGATGGTATAAATGGTTAGAGAGAGTTGATAAGGCAGGCTGCCTTTTGGCTGATAGCACAATTTGTAGAACCAGTAAATGATCACCATTTGGAACTGGTGCCTGAGCTCAGTACTGTGCATTGCAGAACAGACTCTCCTTGACTCTGATAATAGTCATCTGATTGGGCTCCTCAGATGTGACTGGAGTTAGTGCTATGCAGGGGAGTTAGACAGGAGGGAGAAAAGGTGTACGGGTAATTCCTTGCCTCTTTCTATCCCCCAGAATAGGAAGACAGGGTTTATACAAAACAACTTGTGCTCATGCCTCTCCAAGGGTGGCAGTTACAGGCTGTATTATTAGTTCAGTTATTGGGTGATGAGATCTTCACATAATTTTTAAGTGGAATGTCTAATACTGAAAGATCAAGCTTGACTTGCAAAGTCGGGGGGGGGGGAAATTAAATTTGTAACGCAGTCCTTAATTCACCCAGCTGTAATTGAGTGCTGCAGTATACATTTCTCCTGACGCAAACTGTCCTGTGTTCTTGTGTCACCTTCCATTTACATGATACACACATTTGGCTTTAGGCATAAGCACAAGCAAAGTAGGTTGCTGCCTGGCACAGTTGTCTGTCTGCTTCGACTAGGTTAGGTGATGGAGATTGGCCGTTCCAGCAGCAAGGATGGCCTCATCCGCCACTCTGGTGTAAAGCACTACTGCTACTACATCCCACTGAGATGGAGCTGCTCCTGGCCATGTAAATCATGTTCACTCGCAGCACTGTGGAGACAGAGGATGTTCTAGGAAGCTGGAGGGGTGAAAAAACAGGGAGGCTGTGGCAGACCAACTTGCGCAGCATTACTGACTCCCTTTCCCAGCCCCCTCGACTCCGTCTAGAACCCACTTTGATGCCGTAAGATTTAGTTTTGCCACCTCAACACTGAGGACAGAATTCTTGCTTTGGCAAAATTCAGTTTTTATGGAATTGTTGGGAAGCTTTGGATTACCTGCTGGATACCTTGCTTGGACACACTTGCAGGCTTTCTATTAAAGCTGTCAGAATGCTTTAGGGACATTAGCAAGCTTAGCTGCACAGGCTGTGGCAGTCTGTATTACCAAACAGGTCACAGTCACATGGGAAATCTTCTGCAGTGGGTTATTTCAGCATAGCCTGTGAACTGTAAGAGCATTATTTCAGCTATATTTTTGATAAGGCACTAAAAATGCTGTACATGAATAGTTCTTGCATGACAGAAAGTAAGGTGTGTGGTCTCCTACAACTCCATTTACGATCCTGTGAATTACAGAGCAGGTGTGAGGGTGTATGGTTACTTCTGTGAAGCCTGATGAATTCAGCCAACAGTTAACTAAGTATTTGTAAATGTTCCTCTGCTGATTTCCAGTATAATCACCCAGAATAAAAAGTTCCTGGAACAACAATTGGGAATTCAGTTATAGTTTAAAAACAAAAGAACATGGAAGCACTACTGATGAACCTAGTCAATTTAAAACTTCATTAGTAAGGAAAATTTTTAGTGTTCCTTTAAAACTGTTTCCTTGCAGCTGTATGAAGATCTGGGGAAAGAGCAGAACACAGGCTCTTGAGCTAATTCCATCTAGAAAAATAATGGAGGAATAAGAAAATTATATGATCTTTTGGTTGCATTTTTCTGTAGGACAACTAACGGTGTATTGAGAGATGTAGCTAGACTGTAAATGATTCAGAAAGACTAAAAGTAAGTTAAATAAGATCTTAATAAATGTTAAATATAACAAATTATTGTTATCGTAAAATGTAGCAATTCTCTTAAATGCTACACTTAATTTTTATGTTGTTCTTGTCTTACAGGATGTCAAAACATGTTTATCTTCCAACTATATCTGTGTAGAATGAAATAACTTTTTTTTTTTTTTGTTCATACTTGGTCAGGGCATAATTTTAAGAAATCCATATTATCTTGTAACAAAACTTTTTCTAAAAATGAGAAATATGATTAAGGACAAACAGGTTCTTGAAGCTTTAAATTTAATCCTTACTGCTTCTTAATGTGCAGCTGGTAATTTAAAACAATCATACATCTGAGTAGTCATAATATCTTTCTATTCTATCTTAAAGATAAACCAGGCAGATTTGAGTAGCTGTTGGTTGCAAGTCCCTCCAGCTAGAATTTTGCAAATGCTGCAGGATGGGGTGTAGTCTAGAGCCCACAGTCAGGAGATACTGAAAAGGCAAAGATGCAGATAGCTGTTTCCTGATGCCAGGAAACCTACATGTTGGAGGATGGTGTTTATGTCTTACCTGAAGATTTGCCTGTGGAGTTTGTTGAAGCCTCTGAAGTAGTAGTTCAAAACCAACCTCTCATCCCAAACCTAAGCTTGCACTTCTGGGGAAAAATACACTCTTTTATGCATTGCTAAGTCACTCATGGGTAGAATCATTATTCTTCCATCTTCTGCTTTCACAAAAAATTGACTTAAAAAAAAAATCCCTCTTAGCTTCAGCCAGTATGTGTATATACCCCTTAGCCCGACATAAAAATGACCAATGATGGCTTCCTGGGTAAAGGTTTTGAGATATGTGTTTTCCCTGTTGGCTCTGTCAAATGTTTATTTTGAGACTTGTTAAATACCTGCCTTTTATGTTTACAAAATGATTCCTAAATTCCGAGTCTGTTTTGAAGACAAATTCATTAGTTCTACAATCATTCCTAATGGCCATTTAAATAGAATTTAAGTAGCTAAAGAGGTAAATGATCTCCCTCATTGGTCATAGATCTATTGCTGTAATGAAACATTCACATTAAAATAACATCAAGATGAAAGCAACAAAGCCATTTAAATTTTTTTTTCCTCAAGGCTGCATTCCTGGCACTGCAAATAAATTGATCTTACAGCAACTGAGTGTTAAGAGTATGTTTTTGTATGACAGGTGATGTTATTCATGATGTATGGAAAAAATCCCTGGCAGCAACAGTTGAGCGTTACTGGTACATATTACTGTTGAAGTGCTGTAGGGTTTTTCCTCGTGGCAACAAGTGGTGGCTGCAGTTTTAAGAGGATTTTGAAACTTCTGTTAAGTAAGAGGACTGAGATTTGGATTTAAAGAAACTGTCTCACACAGTGAAGAAAGTTGGTATTTCTTTATTCTAAAACACGGATAGATGGGTTTGTCTTTCCACTGCATCATCCTGACCTGTCTTTGCCAGCCTTCTTGCTACATATATAAAATACGTATATAAAAGTCTGTCTTTAAGTACTCACAGAATTCTGGAATATTTGAGGAAAGCTACCATAAAAAAAAAAAAAGGTACTTACTCATGTGGGTGGCTGAGTCAGGTTAACCAAGGTAGTAATAGTTTTATTTAACTATTGCTCTTGAGAGACAGCAGTTAGACTCATGTTGCTGTGGGCACATGGCCCACTCTAGCTCCCACTGAAGCTGAATTAGATCATGTTAGGCTAATTTTGGAAAGCTGTAACTCACTCTCAGTTGGTATCTTGAGCTCCGTTTTTCCAGAGAGCAGTATCCGATATTCATTTGTAATTGAAATGCATTTACTTCATCTGAGTTCTGCTTGCAGTACCTGATCAGCCAAGTTTGTAGCCAGTGTTGGATCTGGTCTTTCATTTCTGATCTGCCTACTCTAAGAAAATGCTCTGTATATAAACATTTCCCCTTACTTGCACTATAGGTTTTTTTTTCCTGGTGATTTGGATGTGTAGTAAAGGGGAAATTGCAAAACTTTTCAAGGAGCCAGACCTTAAGTCTTGAAAGACGGAGATGAGACTGATCCACATGAAGATTAAAACTAGTACCCTTGAAATGACTGGGAGTCAGTCAGGCACATCTTCCCTTCAGTGAAGAAATAAGGCATTAAATGTCATTAATGTATCTTCACTATATTATAAGGCAGACGAGGAAATACGAAGACAGTAATTAAGGGCCTTAATATCTATTTTTTAAAAAAGTTTACTTGGAGGCAGCTAAGTTATTTGGTGCAGGAGGCCGATAGTGTGCCTCCTGGGAAGTCATTCTAGGGCACTGCAGAAAAGGAAGATGCTGAACTGCTGAAGGAGATAGAGATGAATGTGCATGGAGATTTCTAAATATGTATCTCTGTTAAAAGAGATTATAGGCAGAGCACCTAGTAGAGGGGAAAAACGAAAAGTGTTTTTTTTCTTGGGAATAATTCCTTAAGATACTGACATAATGATGAAATATTTGACACTTTTGGCCAGCTATTTACGTATGTGCATTTTCTTGAAACTTCAGTTGACTTTCTGTCTGAAATATAATGCATGTTTAAAAGGGATCCTTGTATTATTTATTTTTTTCTGTTTATCTGGTTACAGGAAATGAATTAACTGTGGGAGGGGGTTGTGACACAGGGTGCACATTGCTAGATACTTAGCGATAACACTGTGGAAATGTGAGGCAATTAAGGCTATTTCTTGTGTTGTTGCAACTGAAGGAAAGGTGATAGTATTGTGGATTAATTTAGGGGAGAAAAGGTAGAAGTGAAGGTTGTTGCAGGGAGCAAACCAAGTATTAAAGCAATTAGTATAGAAGGCTCTATAGGAATTCAACTGAAAACCTGAATTTCCATAGAATCAGTGGAAGGTTTTGCAAGTCACCCAAGCTAACTGGTAATGCTTGTTGAGCAACTTCAGTTCAGGGATTCTCATTAGAAATTGATGTATCAAAAGCAGAATCTCTTCAAGATTGTTGGTAGCAGCACTTAGTGTTTTAACTTCTAAGACATCACAGTCTCCTGAGGTTAAACTTGCATCTTTACAGAATTTAAAAGTAAAGCTTTGATGTGCAATTGGAGTCTGAATATGAAACATCAGCTGTGAAGGCAAAGCCTACTTAGACAGAAAATTGTACATGTAAATTTTTTCTCTTGCAGAAATGTTTATTCACGAAGGTGAAATTGGAGTGTTTTACTTGCACCGAGATTGAAATGTTCTGGATATGTTTGAAAATATTTTAAAATTTTTATTATGCACCAAACCCACAAAATGCTGAAATGCTAAAGTCAGAACAAACATGTTTGAAGAAGGAGGAACATTTCAAATATTATTTTTACGCCAAAAATGCCCCTCTTTTCCTGAGTACATTTCCTATTGCTTTGTCAAGCTGCTGTTTGGAGTATACTTGACAGGAGAGCTGTACAAGGTAACTGCAGACCTGTGTACTGTGTTAGGACTTGGAGGTCCGAGAACAAAGACGTTGCAAAGTTCTTTTAAAAATCTGCTGCAATCTAAAAAAGAGCTTTTTGGGTGCAAGGTGGGATTTTGTCTTTATCTTGACATTGCAGTAGTGTGTTTGTGAAGTGTTAGAGCCATACCTGTGCTTCGTTTCAGAGGGCTAAAAACATTTTACTTTAGAGATCTCAATTCTTCAAGTAAATGTGAATGTAACTTTTAGCTTACTTGTTTGGTGTGATTGTCTGTTCTGCATCTTTGTTATCTTTGGAGTGACCTGCATATTTCTAGAACTACACAGCAAATATTTTATTCGAGTTTAAGGTCTAGAATGAAGAGAGGAAACATCCATTTTCTGAAATATAATCAGTGATTTTTGCTGCCTTCAATAATGGTGAAAACTATTTTAATCCAACCAGTATCTGTAAATAGGCGATTTGCGGTTCTTGTATCATGTGCTGTTCTTGAGATGCTAATTTGCATCTCTGCTGGAAATTAGTTGCTTATCGTTAATATGCTTTATGCACTTCTGAGAGTTTAAAGATCTGCAAATATCCTTGGGCAATACAAATACAGTAAATATATCTTTTCCACTTCCTAGGAAAGCTGAGTGTTGTCTGACTTTCAGATTGTTGTGTAATAAATTCAGTGTCTTGATATTTGTTGTGACAGCGCACGTTGGTGCTTTACTGTGAATGCCTTAGAGGTGTGAGGCTAAAGTAGATAAGGCTCCTAAGAATGGGACTCTCCAAATACGTTGGTGGAAAAGGTAGTAGATACAGAATGGTTTTGCCTCATCTCAAGGCCAAATGGAGAGCAGGCAAGGATGTTATACTTTTTATGTCTTTATTCAGATGCTGCAGTACGCAATGTAATACATGCATACAGTATGTACAATGTCAGTGTTACTCTAAACAATCCTAGGCTGCTGTTATTTAACAACCCAGGTAATTTGAGCGATAGGTAGGAGCTCTCTGGAAGGCAGGTTGACGTGTCCGTGTGCTTTCCGGGGACATTCTAGATTGACAGGCTTTGTGTTGTGATAGCAGGAATAGGGTCCCAATAACTATTCCGCCTACCCCAAAAATTTCAAGACTGGGTGCTGTAAATTTCGACCCTTCATAGTGAGTTACCACTACACCACCATGGAAGCAATCCTCCTTGGAAGACTTGTGAACGTGGTTAGGTAACTCATCCCAAGAACGCGCACTGGCTGAGTTAGCCAAGGTACTGTACACTGTAGTCATTACTGAGCAAAATTAAAATGCTATTTGTGTTTTGCAAAGGTTCGACTTGCCTGTGTCCCCGTGCTTTTTCGAACAACATGTATTTTCACATCGGCTTTGTTGATCTCCCCCTCTCCCTGTCTTGTCATGCGGAAGGCTATTGCCGTGAGCAGGAGTGGTGGAAATGGCCGTGCGCAGGCTTCTCCGCTCCTGCAGCCCCTGACAGAGGGCATTAGCTTCAAAATGCTACAGCTGCATCTCCCTGGGCAGGCTGGGCCTGCTAGGCTTGCTGAGAAGGCTGCTCCTCATAATCCCCTTCTGCAGTGTTACCCTTGGAGCGTTCCTTGAATTTGATTTTTAGCATGGCTCTACTCTGGTTTTCTTTAACAGAGTGGAAATGAATGGAATTACGATTGAAAGGTCCAAGAACTCGGCAAAGCTCCATTATAAAGCGCTGCCGGGTGCTGCCAGCTATTGCTAATGAATTCCCACCCCATCAGTGGTTTTGTCTGTCCCCAGTACAGTAATGGTGAGCGGGGTCTTTGTCCACAGGCTACAGACGTAGTGAGAGGCAGATGTGGGACTGGGACTGTTAAGCACAAAGCAGAAGTTTGCTTATAAATATTGGATCTGTTGCTGGCTGTTCAGCACTATTAAGCTCATCTGTGCAGACCAGTGTTTAGGTCTTGGAAATTCATGTCGTCTTCTTGCTCCTAAATTAGGCATTTTCACTAATCCTCACTTGTTTCTGTCCTGTGTGCTAAGCTTCCTGACTGAAATCTTATCCTATATCATGGTTTTGTCCAATACATTTTACCCCCTTGATTTTGGAACTGGTACAATTTTGAAAGCAAGCTGTACATTCTTGGCATTTGACATACACTTAGGATAGGCCCTGTTAACCCAGCTGCTTTGAGTCTTACCCGAGTTGCATCCGTAGCTCAGCACCATGGAATTCTGCCTTCTCAGAGGAGACTGAAAGTCCAGACAGACGATTAAAAGATGTTGGCTCTTCAGAGTTGGTCATTAATCACTGTTCCTTTTTGAGCCTTTTTTGGTTAAATTTTTTTTCTTTATCAGGAAAATATAGTTATCCTGAAAACCCATTACATTACTTAACATTGATTTCTGGCTCCTTTCTTTATGGTACAGCACGCAGCGCATCTTCGGAGCAGGCACTGTCTGGAGGTAAAACACTACTGATACTTCAGTCTGGCATAGTCTTAGGAGCTGTAGGTGAATAAAGCATTTGTTTTTGAAGTGTGGTACATGGTTTCTAAGAACACCTGAATTGCTTTCAGACAAAGCATATGAACAGCCGGAGTTACGTCAGGGAGATGTGGGGCAGCTCGTGCAGAGGCTGGAGCAGTGCAGGCAGTGGGCAGAGGGGCACGTTTCCCCCAAACCAGGGAGCTAACGCCGCGGGGCAGCACCATGCCGGCCTGGCTGCTGGGTCAGGTCTGGCTTGCAGGTGCTGCAGTCAGAGCATGAACTGTCTGTGCTTGTCTTTGTATATATGCACAACATGATTGTTCTTTATGTGAGTGGATTTCTTTTTATTTCTTCCACAATGGTGCTGCTGAAGCATCTTCTACTGGGAGTATGGAAAAGGTTGGGAGCTGGACTTGATGTAAGCTATAGTTTGTCTCCCTCCACTGTACAGACAAAATCTCAGCGTGTGGATGGGTTTTAATTGTGTTTTCCTTACAAAGAAAGGCTTATGTCCTTTTTATTAGCAAAGTGAATGGCAAATTCAGGTAAGAGTCACAGGTTCACAATTCAAACACCTGAGGCAAACTCTGTAATTCTGAAGTTTCAATAACTGGGCATCTAGTTCCTGGCATGTGTCCTCCTGGCTATCGATGTTTCCATTATTTCTGAAGAACTGAGCTGTCAGGGCTGTTTTGAAGCCACAGGGATGTGAGGTGATCTTTTGCCTTTCTGGCTAACGGAAACCATGTGCTTGAAAAACAAAGAGTTCATAGAGTATCCAGAGGAGCCAATGCGGACAGAAAGGCATCGCGTTGGTGTGCTCCTTGTCAGGTTACCCCTTGTTATATACCAATTGCAGTTTTTATTCAAAGCTGTTGCTTTCAAGGCCAAATAACCTGTATTGTTGCTGTCCAAACAGGAGATGATGACAGTATATTCACTAAAATCTTCATTAAGATTCCCGTGAATGTAACTGTACTATGGAAAGGCCTTCAAGCAAACAGAGATTCAGGTTGATACCAAAAGCCTATTTACATTTGTGTGGGTTATACAAGCAAGAAAGCTTACTGGTGTTAATAGGGCAAATCAGAGGGAGGGCAATTCCTGAAAATGTTATAAGGAGACTTATATGAGATCTAAAGACTAGTGTTCCTCAATCCATAGCGACTTCTGTATGTCTGTACTGAGTCCTTCTTTGTGTTGTTTCATTTCAGCCTGAAGTTTTTGTGGTGTTACTCTTTTCCAGTCACATTACTGTTCTGTTCTCTTTGTCTGATAGGTTTGGGAATATTCCCTCTGTATGTATTGAAATAGCTGTTGTTGATGTTTACCAATTATTATTTTCCCTGTTTTGTATTTAATAAGTAAAGTGAAGAGTGCTGTGTTGCTATGGACACTAATATCTAAGCATTGGAGTTGGGAGGCTGAGCGTTGTGTCTATTTTTGTGTGTACAAAGGCTTTCCCTTGCTGCAGTTCTCATTAGAACTGAATTTGTGATAGGAAATCTGGATTTTAATGCCAGCTGTTAGAAATCTGCAGTATTTTCTTTTTTGTTTTACCTTCTGTGTTTTCAGTGTCAGAACAGGTGTGGATCTTTCTAAATACTGAACGGCATCAGATTTATGTATACGGTCCATACATTTCTTTCTCAGCAGTGTTTTTTTATTACCAATTATTTACTTTGAGATACTTAGTTATTCTGTAACACATTTGATAAATTGAAATAAATCAATTTATTCATTAGTCTTAAAAATCTAACTTATACAAGTTTTAGCTTATTTCATTTAGTTTGTGTAGTATACTTTTATACAAAATTCATTCATGGAAGAATGCTATACAGATATGTCTAAAGGGGAGAAGTTAGAAATTCAATCTCTGAGAGCAAGGAAAGATATTGAAAGAGGTAAGTGGGGAGACTTTCTATTGCTTTAACTTTTTTATTGTGCCTTAGGGTTTTTTTCTTGTTTTAGCAGAGAGAGAGATTTGATGTTTTCTGAGAGGTCTGAGGAAGAACTTCTTTTTCTGAGACATCCGATACCAGGTTGCATTTAGACTGAACAGAAGTTTGTGATCCGCTTCTTTCAAATTCCTTAGAAGGTTCCAGTGAGATGGGTTCAGTGTTTCAGCACTAAGTTTTATGCATTTATTTTTAAGTTTGAGCCTACAAAATACTGCGTATATGTTTCTTGGCATTAGGCCAGTTATTTCCTGAAAGTTTCTGAATTATCTGTGGATGACATTAGACAGCTTTCAACTTTGGCCTGGATTTTTGCCTTCCTTTAGACTGGTGACATGAGGCTCATTTTGAAACTGCTTGCAGGTCTCTAAATATTTTCTGAGACTAGCAATAAATTCCTTGTTCCAGACATTCACACTGACTTCAATACTATATGTACTTTGAGTAAGGGTAAGGTATTCTTGCATCTTGTACAAAAGCGCTTCTCACTTTTGTACATCCTGTACAAAAGCGCTTTTGTAACACTTGGACAGGCAATAAGAGTGTGGGAGCTGTAGCAGGGAAAGTGATTTCTTTTTTTTCCCTATGCCAGATCAAAATATTTCCATATATCTCTGAGTGGCGGTTCCGTGCCCTGTCTGTTGATCTGTTCACAAACTGGATGCGTGTATCTGAAGGAGTACACATATCATGGCTGACGTGTGCTCTAGGCAGCTGCACCATCTACATGCAGCCACTAAGATCATTGTTGCTAGGTTGTAGTTCTGTTTCTCCCATTACAGCATGAACTCACTCTAAAAGTAGTGATGTGGCTTTAAACCCCAGTGAATTAGTACAAATGTTATACAACACAAGAACTGTTCATATATATATGTCCCCTTGACATGAGAGGTTTTACTGTTTAAAAAAACCAAAACCAAAACAACACACAAACCAAAAAAACCACCAAAAGAAACAAAGCCCAAACTCTCACCCTCCCCTCCCTCAAAAAAAAAAAAAACACCCAAAAAACCAACAAAATAACCCCCAGAGTTGGAGAGAATCCCCACATTCACACCAGGGTGAACTCCTGAAAGGTAGACTTCTAAATGGCAGCAGACACAAATCGGTTTTCGTCTAGTAGTGCTGTTCTCTTTCCTCCATTTCTAGTCCCTGAGGATATAATTGCAGTGAGTAAGGCAAAATGGATGATGCTGACTGAGCCACAGTGAACTACACGTAGCAGTGTTCTTCCTCTGAATGCAGGTCCAGACACCGCTGCTCCGCAGTGCTCTGGGAAAGCAGAGAAGACCTGGTGAAAGCTTGTTGCGAAACAGCACAGACAACCACCAGCTGTCAGTGATAGATGAACATACAGAAAATACATAAACTCGGCTTTGAGAAAGTTCTTTAATGATCCTGAAGAGTAACTGGAGCTTCTCTGCGTTCGTCAGCACAGTCAGCAGCTCAGTCGTGCGTGTTGGCTGTGCGGATGAAGCTGGGAAGTGTCCTCCGCCGCACTGGGCGAGCAGAGCGCTGCACACACCTACGTTAGACGCTCCCAGCTGCGGAGCTGTTCACGGCATCTTCGGAGCAAGCTAAAAATGTGTGTGGGTGAAATAAATATAGACTGTAAACCAACAGGATTACACATTCCCTGAGCGCTGTGCCAGCAGCCCTGGCAGCTCTTGCAAACAGTGCTCGTACAGGCACCCTGGCAGCGAGTGCCGAGGAAGGTGTGGGTAACCCTGCTTAGCTTCGGAGGAGGGTTAAATAGGAGACTCCTTCTGTCCAGCACAAGGGACTAGTTAGTGTGCAGTGGCAGGGAGAGAGGGCATCAAGGGAAAGGTCTGAGACTGATTTGATACTTCAGCTGTATAGCTCAGGTATGCTAACAGGATTTTTTCCTTCTTTTTAATACAGATCAGTTAAATGTGATTTTTTAAAAAAACGTTACTATTTTAATTAAAAGAGAAAAGAACCTCTACTATGAGGAGAAAGTTTTCATAATAATCTTGGCGTGTTAGATATCTGTTATGAAGACAGTAATGATTAGATTTTGCTAATGGGCAAAACTCATAAACTGTGAATCCTTAATTGGACTGAATATTCCAGAATAGACCAAGTGAAATCAGGTACCAAAGATATCCATCTGAATAGCTTCTCCCAACTCTGCTGAGCTTGATCCTACACTGAGCTTGTGTGTAGTAGTATGATCTGTAGTAGACTGCACAGAGCAGGGAGCGGAGGTGAGCACAGCCCTGTGTTTAGAAAGAGTCTGGCTGCGCGGTCACCGTGGTGTGTTTGCAGTGGAACAGAAGTTTCCTATAGCACGGGGGTGTGAAATGCTAAATACTTAATTAGCTGAGCTCATATGTCACCTAAACGTTCATCAAAGACATGTTCATTTTCCGCCTGCACACTTCCATGCTGACTTAGTGGGTTGGTGGGGGAGCATAAACTGGTGAATGGGGAGGGTTTTCTAGCAGTCTGTCTTAGAATCGGAACGAACGTTTCTAGTCATTTAGTTCTGGCTTAAGCGGGACCTGCGGAGTAGCCTGGCAGGTTCAGTGCCGCAGCGGTGCCAGAAGCATGTCATGAATTTCTTCGCTGCGCTGATGTATTTGTACTCACTGTAATGGGTTATGTCAGTAGCAGTGCCTTACTCCCACAAGTGCTGTTGGCACGGTGCTGGCCTGTGCTATGATGGAGCCCTTGAAATGAGATCGGAAGGCAGGCTTTTCATTCATTCTAGATTATTATAAAATGAGATCGTTACCAGGTACGTGCTGTTAGCTGCGTTTTTTTTTTCTTCTGCAGAAGCAAATGCATACTTGCAAATGCCCTTTGAAGCTTGAATATGGGCTTGTAGCTGTAATGCAGCTATATTTTTGTTGTTTGACAGAAATGTGCTCACAGACTCGATGACTTGCTACATTATTGCGGTGAACTGGGCTCCTGACAGACCTTTCCTGGATTTGACATCTTACAGCAAAGGGAGGTTTAGGGAGAAAAAAAGAAAGTGTGTTTTGTAAGCGTCAAAGAAATCGCAGAACAGTTGGATTTGCTTTTTGAAAGGATAGATAGGGAAACAGAAATTTTGCCTAAAACAATAATAGGATGGTACCTGCTCAGAGGCCTATAACTAATGTGTTTACTTGCAAATTGTTGGAAGGGATAAGCAGGAAAAGCAAACAAAACCACCCAACCACCAAACCATAATGCGGGTCGAAAGTGTAAAGTTGATGGAAGTCTTCCCTTTCAATTGGCAACCATAAATCCTCATTTTCGTCCTGATCATGCATTTTCACTTCAATGGAGCTTATGGAATTGCATGTTCCTAAGTCTGATTTCTTTTAAGAGTAGTGCGAGAATGATGGGCAACAAAAATCAGAAGGCTAGTGATTGGGGGTGTCTTAATTTTTTTGTGTGACTAAGCAAGTACGTATTTAAAGTGAGCCACTTTTACAGTGTGTTTGCTGAAATCTAGAAATACTTTGATGGTGTCCAGCTGGGAACCAGAAGTGGCATTTGAAAACCTTGGCTGTGACTGCTTGTATTTTGGGATGTGTTAAAGCAGGAACACCTGCCAGGAAGGAGTCCATCTCAAGTTTAATTTTATTTTGTTGTTTCACAAAAAGGTTGCTATTTGTTTTATGGGAGTTGAGGGTTTTTGCCATTCATTTAACAGGATTTCATGGCACACTCAGGATTTGAGTAAATCACATTGACAGGAGCCTTTTTCGTATTCATTTTTTAAAAGGCTGCTTTTCCTATTCTAATTTCAACAGTATGTGTGTAAATACATGTCTTGTGAGGATATGAATCTAAGTTTTACTGTTTAATTGTAAAGTGCCATTAAACCAGCTGAAACCAATACTCAGGGCTGTGTCAACTTCAGGCATCGATTTAAGAAAATTTTTAATTACAGTGAAAGTGCTAGAACAGTTACAGAAGCTGTATCATTCAACGTGCAAAGGTTTTATTCAATCTGTGAAGTTAATGTAGTGATCATGCAGATTCCAACTTCCTTAGCAAATCAGTTCCATAGGATTATGAAATGTCACCCTGTGACCCATTCAGATTTGTGTTGAAATATTTATTCCTGGTTTGAAACAAGCGTGTTACCTAGGGCAGACAGGGCGTGTTACACAGGTGAAGCTGGCTGTATCTCACATAGACCCGTGGCGTGACACGAATCGATAGCTTTGATACCAGCCTTCATACTTGGTCGGTGTGTATTTGTTTTGGCAGGGGTGTTGCCTTAGATATCATCCTTCCTCCCCTCCCCTGGCCCCCCCGTGTGCTGTCGCAGCCAGCCCCCCACTCAGCACAACCGCAGTTGTGCGGCACAGCTGTCGGGCACGGCTGGGGCGGGGAGAGGAGGCATGGGATGCTCGAGCTGGCGCTTGTGCTGCGAGAAATGAACATCAAACGATGTCTGCATTTCATCTGAAATCAAGTACTTAGATCTGCAGGAGGATTTTGCATACGTGCAAACTAAGGATTGCTATTTATCATTATTGCCTTTTTCATCTTCATGTTATTTTAAAATAATCAGAAGAACCTTTGAAGTTAGGGAAGGTACTGTTTTTCCCATTATATAACTGGCAAATATAAAGTACAGGGAAACAGTAACCTATCTAAGAAGGGGCGATTCTGTATCACATCCAGAAACACAACTCGAGTTTCTCTTTGCTTTGTGTTTCAAGCTCTGCAATTTTTTTATTTCCTTCAGGGAAAAAAAAATGCATGTACACATTCGTAGCGTACACGCTTGTGTACCCTCATACGAGGTGCATTTATCTGTTTGAAGAAGGTCACTCCAGCTGATGCCTTGGAAACAGAAGCTGCGTGTCAGTGGAGACTATCGATCTCGCTGGGGTCCTGCCAAGGTTAAAGCCTTTCTCCTCGCGGGGCCAATCTCACTGGTTCAGCTTGCGCCCCGCTGAGTGCTGGCCGTGCCTCCGCCTCCTGCGGACTGCTCTGTTGGGTTGTCAGGTTTCCATAGCCTTCTGTCCTTCACGTCCCTCTCCCTGAGGGTGTCCCCAGGTAGCCGTATCTCGTACCTATGAAGTATCTTTGAGAAGCAGGTTCTTCCTGCCCAGAAGCCAGCCCAATCTCCATTTAGGCAAGGATAGGGGTAGAGGGAAATAGTCCTTGCTAAGGCCTCCCAGCCAGGGAGGCTTTCTGCGGGAGCCAGGACGGGTCCAGCTGCTCCGCTGGCCTGCGCCACTCCCTGGCATGGACACAGAGCAGTGTCTTCCGTGATGGCACTGTGCGGGGCGGGAGCTGAATGGGAGCGAGAGAGACCGAGAGACGTGATGCTGGCTGAATGGGAGTGCCTAGGGGCTCAAGGAAAAGAGGGCAAGGTACTGGTCACTGTGTTCCTCGGGGACCCTGGAGAGAGATAGGAAGGGGAATTTTGGCTGCCCCCAGATTCCCACTTTCTGCCCCATCACTCAATTCCTTCTAACAATCATTTCATCTGGGAAATGCCTGGGAAGACCAGTCAGTACAGTGTTAGAGGGTAGAGAAATGTAATTATTGTTATCTTGAAGTTGTGAAAGTCTTGTAAAACATTTTTCAAGTCCTAAAAAGAGAATCTGGTAAAAGTTAGAAATCATATGGCCATGTAGAGAAGGTGACTGGGAAAACCAGGAGTGTATGAGGAGGATTAATGGGAAAATGGGACGTGTACTTTCATGCTAGACTTTGTCCTGCTAAATCATGATAGGAGGAGCTGGAGCAGATGCATGCCTTTTGGAATACCACGGGTGTTATTTGAATTGGCATTAGCCAGACAAACACAATCTTTAGTAACCATGAATGTTTCTAAAATGTCAGACAGGTTTGACTCACAGCTCTGTAGCGCATGCCTTCCAATCGGAAATTACAAAAGCTTTTACATAATGGACACTGTGCTGAGTTGTACCAAAAGTAGAGAAAAACATTCTGGAACTGAAGAAAGTGGGAATTACGAAGTTTCGGTACTAAAATATTTGTTACCTTGAGGTTGACAGTATTAAGCTGATTTAGGACATTAGATCTGAAGTAGTGGGACATCAGCCACCCCACACTACTTGGGCTTGGCTCAGCCTGCCCACAGAGGAAAGTGCTGGCAAGGGGGGGATGTGGGTTTGGCAGAGCAAGGGGAGCACGACTGATGGTAGACAGCATTCCCAGGCTTCGGAGCTCTCGAAGGCAGGAAAAATGCAGGCAGGGATCAGAGCTGCCTTTTCTAAAAGGTTTGGGGGTTTGAGGGGCTTGTTTGGTTGCTCACCCATATAAAAACAGGTATTTTAATGTTTCGGTGTCCTTTTGGGGCTCTATTTTCAGTGTCTGGGAACATTACAAACATGAAATATTTAGCTATTGAGCCTGTTGGATTTAAAATAACTTAAAATAGCTTTGAAGAGGCTTTCTGAAGTACTCATTTTTTTTTCCATTGCAGCACATGCATTTTTTGATCCAGTGTTTTTACAGAGGCTGGAAGAGTGCCATTATGTTAAAGCCCATGTTACCATGTGGTTTGATAAGCAGGAAGACCCCGTGTTCCAAGATCAATATAAGGGGATAATGTAAATGTTTTTTCAGCCTTTTTAATAGAAAACATTTTTCTGGCTATTTTATTTCAGTATAGATGTCCCCAATATGTGGTTAAATGCCCAAATTAGCTCTCCATTAAGCTTGAAGGCAAGTTTGAGGTGTACTCAAATGCAGTTTGCCTATAGAAGCAAGGTGTGTCTTTTATCTTTGTAGTAACCAAGTATTTATCTATATACAGGGAACTTCAGGAAGATAATCTAAATTTAGGGTTGGTTTTGAATTGCTATTCCAATTTACGTGCATCATGATTATAAGGGTCTATTCAGTAGATGCCCAAACTCACGGAAGATGCCTGAGCTCAGAGAAGAAGAGGCAGAAAGAGAAGTGTGGGGTTTTTATCAGCTGAGGAATTACTTCCACGAACTTGACAAGCTGCTAATTCACCTCTCTATCTAGTCATCAAAGGAGGATCCTTTAGGGATTGCATAACCCGCTTCCCTGCCAAGGAAATTACCACACATGCGTCATTTTCAAGTTTCATGTATCAGTGTGGCCTTCAGTTTTCAAACCAAACAAAAAAGACGCATCTAATACCCACAACCTGGCCCGGGATCAGGTGCTTGGTGGCAGCCGGTACCCCGGGGGAGGACGGAGGCGGCAGAAGGGATTCCACCCCTCCGACTGCCTGGCTGCAGGGACAGCGAGGCAGCCCTCCTCTTTGAGACGAAGCCCAGAAAGCTCGAATCCAAACTGCCTTTTCTGACAGCAGATTTTCAAAGAGAGATCTGCCCACTGAAACTCTGCCATCACGAATGACTGCCTTCTAGCTGTAGCAAGATTTCTCTGGAGCGTGTTACGGAAAATAAATTTTACAGCCCAAGCAGTATGATGTTTTGAGGCGTCCTCTGAGGAGACAGATGGGATCTGTGATGCATCGTTGCCAGGTCGTGATGTTACTGTAAGTCTCAAGAGAGTCTGGTGCTTTCTTACAGCTCAGGTTCCATACAGCGATGCGATTGTGTGAAAAATGAATTAAAATTTTAGCTCTCCTGATGTGGAGAAAAGCAGGAAAAGATGCATCATAAAGGACACTTCATGACAATAAGTATGTCAGATTTTATATAGAAAGTTAAAATCGGTCAAATATGCTGATGTGAAGTGCGAAGTGGAAACATATTGGTGACTGCTTAAATCTTTTCCTCAGATAATGGAATGATTGGAACTAAGTGCAAATTTTCTGCTTCATCTAAGCCAATAGGCTAGGAAGCAGGGATTTGCGCTTAAGTCCAGGGAAAACACATCCATTTTCACTTATGAAAGAAAATTGCCTTAGGGTTACTGGTTGGCAGGATTAATTTTGTTTAAGAATGTTGCACCATCTCCCATAAAAAATGGGGTTCCCGTTGTGCTTTTCATCTGCGTGAGCACGGTGTGCTCAGTCCTCTTCCATAGAGGTTTCCTTGCTAACTTCATTGTGCATTCAGGTGCCTCCAAAAATTGTGTGTGAAATGGTAGTTCTTACCCTAAATTTGGCTTAAGCGTTGAAGGTGGTCACCTTGATAGGTATCAGATATTTACATTTTATACTACCTTATTACAAAATTTGGACATGAATTTAAACTTTATTAATAATTTGTCAAGCACTTACAGAAGGATGCAGCCTCATTTCAAATTTACAGGCTCATAAAACAGAATTAGGATAATAGTTGTTTTAAAACAAGCAGAAGTTGTTTAGGAAATGCCATTTTTTTCCTTTCATCATTCTCAGCTATGCATAGGTTTAATGGAAAACTGGCAGTGGCTCCTGCTGGAGTTCACTGTACAGGTCTGTGGAATATAGCTTTAAGGTATTCCAACTTTGTAGTTCCAGTGTAACAGAAAATGTGGGGGTTTAAGTGCACCTCGTTAAATTGATGTAGAAGGCTGTGTGATTGGGATTCTTGTTTGCAGATGTGAAAGTCTGACCTATGTCCATGGTATCTAAAAGGTCACTAATGTGTTTCTTCGTTGCTTTTTTTTTCTTTCACATTTTCTTCCCTCCACTGAATGATTTTAAGACTTACTTAAAATAGTTTGAGTCCTTTTGGTAGGGCGTGTTGTAGCGTGATGGAGTCTGAACTCCTGCTGAGGGACAGTGGATCAGGAATGAGGTGGTGGTTAGTTGGTTGGAAAGAAGTGTTGATTACTGTCCAGAAAAGAGGAGAAAAAAGACCTGATGAGGTGTTTTGGTTTGGTTGGAATGCGCCGGTAGAATGCAGTAAGGGGTGAGGGCTTATTTTACACTTTGTGGAAGACTCCTAGGGCATGTTTGATACAAGCTGTGCGTAGACAGAACAGAGAAACAGGTTGCGATCCGTGGGCTCTTGGAGAAGACTGCTGATTGTAAGTTTTTTCAGAGACCGAGATCTTATCGCTGTCATGGAAGTTGTGCAGGGCCATTGTGAGAAGAAATGTGACTTTAAAAGCAAATAGAATTAATTATACTTGGAAAGTGGCTTTTCCAATCTGCGGAGCATATTTACAGTCATCTGCGGCTGAAGGCCACGTTGTCCCCCTGCTTCAGCCTCCCACGTCGCGCTGTGCTGCTGACTGAACCGTAAGGTTTCCCTCACGCTTCTGATCTCGTCCTCAGCATCATTAAGATTCCGTAATGGGAAAGCAACTTCTGCAACAGATTGGCGATGAACATACTGGATCCATCACATCAAAGAAATAGTTGTCGGACGGCGCGAAGACTCCGCTTCTTTTTAAAGCGATCTGTACGGGCAGATCTTGAGTCCCTGTGTAATTTTACCGGCTTTGGTCAGAGTCCATCCAGCTGCAGTTGTTTTGAAGAATCAGATGTTGCTGTTGTGCTGTGAAGGTTAAAGGATGGTGTTTTCCCTGTTCGTTGGAGACTAACATTGCTACTTACTTGGCAGTGTGGTGATTTAACTCATGTTAATGTTTTGGTACCTATCAGCTAGCTGTAAGGCCACTTGGCTTCTGATGCAGTGATACCAGAAATTCTGTGGGAACATAGGTAATTATTTTTCAAGCTGATTTTCGTTTCGTAGAATAATTGTATGTTTCTCTAAAATGTTTTTATACAATGCTTATCTAAACTTAAATACACACATATTTTCTAGACTTATTTACTACTGCGTGACAGAACAGCTGTGAGTCATTTACATGAAGAGTAGGCAGATTTCTAAAAATTGAATGAAAAGCTTTAATAGCAATATAGAAAGCTTGTTGAAATTTATGTGCCAGTGTCCTTTATTATGTGATCACCCCCCTATAAATATATAGCATTGAAACAGCATTTCAAAGCCTAACATTTCATATGCAAACATTTAAGACCAGAAGGAAGCGATGTCATTGCTTGCACAGTTTTAAGGCCATCTCCTTGTCTGTGTGTCTTGTGATACAGCCTTTAATTCTACGGTCACATTTTTCCCCGTGGGATTCCTCGTTTTTCAACATGGCTGGCACTTGTTGCCTTTTCTCGTGGCGATCTGAAGGCATTGTAACAGTGATCTCTACGGTGCCCAGGGAGCTCCTTGGCCATTGTGGCGTAGAACCTTTGCTGTGGTGGTAGAGAGGAGTGCTCAGGGCAGCTTTGAGCTGCTCTAAGGAGGAGACTGCCCTTCCTTCTCTTTTCCCATTCCATCCACTTCATACCTTGTGATTTTAGTAACAGCATCAGGGGCAACAATCTGCTGAATGGTGAAGTAGGAAATGTGGGTCCTCCCCGTTCATCAGGCTGGGCGATTTTCCCTCCAGGGCCCAGACTTCGCTGCTTGAACTGACGCAGTAACGTTGGTAGCGGTGGGTTAGTTGATGCTTTATCTGGAGCAGCCACAGAGCGAAGAAGATGTGTTGGGGTGGGGGGAAATAAGGGGGTAGCTGCCTGCAGGTTTCACAGAGTTTGCTGATGGGAAAGGAAGATATGGGAATCGTGCATTCCCTTTCTGGCTCCCAGGGAAGAGCCCTGTGTTTACAGACTCTTGCCGTTGGCCATTGTTGCCTGCTTTTGTCTCAGTTTTCTTTGATTTCTCAGGAAGTTCTTTGGTAATAGGATAAATGCTGATTTTAAAATACAGAAGCAGGAAACATACAAAAGAGGCTTTCATTTTTGAAACTTAAATTACAGAGAAATAAAAAAGCGGCTTTTTCAAGCTGCTTTTCAAGCATAGGCACAGATCGTAATACGTTGGCATTAATTAATATTACAAGCTTATGCTTATAGTAGAAAAGCTAATTCAAAGGGAAAAGATTATTCCTCCTGATGCCATTAGCACTGTCAGCATTCTTCATTCCGTGTCATTCCTGGGGAAGGTCAGGAAGGCACCAGAAGACACCCTGTGTGTGGCAATATGGAAGCTTAATTTTAGAAAATTAATTTACCAAAGATATTGTATAAGTGTTTGGAAACTATGATGACAGCGATGCCTGAGAGAAGAGAGAGAAATCCCTGATGTGGTAGAAGTGCCTGCAGGGAGTATCCGAAGCGCAGGGCTGGGTTCAGCCAGATGACTCACGTCTGAGTACTACAAGCGTTCCCCTTCACAGTTTGCTCTGAAATACATTCCCAGTTATTTGTGTGCACCTTTGACAAAATTTTCTCCTTACACAGGAGCTGTTGTACGCGGGTGTTTGGAACCCAAAAACAAGCTCTTTGTTGACGGTGGGGTCAGGGCACTTCTGAGAATGGTGGCTTGTTGGTTACCAGCTGCTCCCCAGCCAGAAAGACGTCGGCGCTGGTTTAATGAGTCGTGCTCCGTTTCTTTTTCTTATTTAAAAAAAAAAAAAAAAAAGACTTACCCTGTTTGCTGTGGTATTTCTTTCTGATGGGATTGGTGGGCTTCAGAAAAAAGGTGATTGGTATCAGGTTGACTGGCAGAAATGTTTCGAGATAGAAGTGTGTATGTGCTGGGGGCCTTCTAGCTGGCATCCTCGCGCTGCTGCTTGAAAAGTCAGTACCCTGTGAGCAGTGCTCCCCCCTTCCCATCCAAGTGGGGTAGGAAGTTGGCTCTAAGCTGTTTGGAGCCTTACAGCAGTTTCTGTTGTTTGTAATTTTTTGTTTTAGCGGATTTTAGTTGAGGTCAGGGAGCCTCAGCGGAAGTTGGAGATAAAAACCTCAGTAGGAATATCAGTGGAACAAGCGGGGGCACTGACCTCTGCTTTTGGTTACAGGAACAAGCACTTGAGGAGGCTTTGCCGACACCTTCTGTGTACGGGTGTAGGTAGAATCTGGCTCGGTAGTTGACTTCTCAAGCATTGTATTTTCTAGAGGCTGCAGTTTATTCTGCTCAGCATATGGTTGCTTTTTTTTTGTGCAATACATGGGTTTGGGGATAATATTGAGAAACTAATGTTCCCTGTCTGAAACTGGAAATCAGTGTTGGACAGGCTTTTTTCTTGTTCCATTGGTATTTGTCACTAAATACCAAATATTGGTAATGATCCCGAAGACTCAAATGAGGTTGTTGAGTAGCAGTTATGCATGATTGACTTATGAGATGATGAAAAAATACTGAAGCTGTAGGGAAGGTGACTTGTCAGGGTAAATTTGGGGCTGGGCCTAGTAACAGCTTTAGACCAACAGTCTTACACCAGAAAATGTTGTTTGTGCTCTCTGATGCATCTGGAGCTGCTGATAGGAAGTGGAATATCAAATGAACTTTCATATTGAATTTCCTAATCTTAAGGAGTCATGGCTGTTTCAGACAGGACTGTAAGTTCATGGAAGAAAACATGACAAGAAATCTGTATATGTGTGCATTTTACATTCTTTATTTAAAAAGTGTCTTGCTTAAAAGTCAGTAATTACATTTTTTGATTACCACACTGATGTGCCTTTTGGTGAGTTAGTTAAAATGCATCTCCACATAATAGCAAGAGAAATACAGCTTGTGTGCCTATATGTGTATGTATAGAAACCATGTATTATTTCACTTAAAAGTAGGTAACAGGAAATGTAAACCTCTGCAGATGCCTTGAGAAGGTCTCATCAGGTTTTGGCTTCACTTGCATTTCCCATCTAGGCATTTAAAGGCAAGTCAGCAGCTGGTGTGAAAGGCTAAAGATTAAATATATTCAAAGAATGAGATGGAAGGAAAAAATGAGTGAGCTAGTAAGAGTCACATTTAGCTTTGGAAGGTTTTAAAACTGGGTCAATAAGGGACATATCCTTTTTGTTCCATTTAAGAAAGAATGATAATCTGACAACTTCAGGAGTTCTTAGTCATACAAAGCAGGTACAGGGCAGGTAGAAATAATTATTTTTGTGGGGTTTGAGGGGCCCTCTGGGTGTTTTGTCAATGTGTTTGCTTTGTGCTTTCCTTTTTATGTACATTTACAAGTAAAAAATAGTAAAATTGTCCTTGCTGGGAAATGACTAGCCATTATGTGCCGTGTTTTACCCACCCATATTGCTTTGGGCTGCACATTACCACTCCATTGAGATGTTCAGTCACCCTTATTAAGAAATTTATGTTATTCTTACATCTGTTACTGTTGCTCAACAAGCTGATGGTAGTAACTCACACTGTGGGACTGACCTGGCTGTTGGAACGTTGACAACATTATTGTAAAAGGTTTATAGAAATTAAAATTCGGTTCAGGATAAGCCGATCTGAGATATGCTAAGAAGGAGCTCTGCTTTAAAAAAATTAAACCATTCTTTCCTGTTGAAGGCCAGGGAAGTTCTTTGGCCTTGCCCCACGGCTGCATCGCTACCCACTGAAGAGAGAAAGCCCCCAGATGGGATGGTCTGTCAAGGAGTGAGAAAGCTACGATCCTTTTTCTCTGCATGTTTTTCTACTGCAGATTGGCACAAAACCTTGTTATTGGGAGATTTTCTAGTAGCCCTCCAGCCTGCACAATGCCACCATTCACGGGCTTCCACAGGGGAGCAAGAGCAAGCGTGCCAGTGCAGCCAGAGCTGCGAAACAACCCGGGTTGCTCAGGGTGCCCTTGCCCTGGCCACGCTGGGGGTGAAGGAGCAGCAAAATCCTGGCCCCCCGCTATGCTGGAGGCACGTTCTTAGCCCTCTGACTGTAAGAACAACTGACGTGGAGCAACCAAACTTGGGCGTTAGGTAGCATTTGGCACACAGTGGCGGAAACGGTTGCTGCGCGTTTGGCGTTGGGAAGGTTGTAAATGGCTGCACCCTAGTTGTGTGGTCAAAGAAAGAAAACACAGCTGAGATTACAGCAAAAAGCTCAGTCCATCAAGACCTGCATTTTCTTACTATGTACTAGGCACTCTCTTGAACTGATGCAAACCCCACCATATTTAATACGTATTTTAAAGGATAAGCCAATAAAATGTAAATTCCATTCACAAAAATATGTCAGAATTACAATTTCCCTGACAGCAATTACGCAGCTTCTTACACTTGTGTACTATTTCATATAGCTTTGTATAACGTAACAGTTTCCTTCATTACGTTCTGTTTTTTATAATACAGGTATGTATGTATACGTTCTGAATTCATGATTTACACGAGAACTGAAACGGGTATCTTTTAATCTCCTCTCAATGGAAGTCACAGCTCTTCCCCCGCAGTACAGTGCTCTGTGGCAACAGCCTGTTTTCTTAGTGAAACTTACTTTACCAAACCAGGAGTGATAGCATTTCTTTTGATAGAACAAATTTAAATTTGATGGCGTCGTGATTATCACAAGCTCCCACTTATTTAAAGGGTTTATCAGGCATTACCTGCATGTTATTTTTGGTGGGTGATTTTTCACATGCTTCTATCACAGCTGAAACTCTGGCAATTTGTTATACCAGCTTTTTATTATTACCTCTTACCGCTATGGTTACGTAAAAATGGAAGCTGTTGGCTTTTAAATTTGCTTTCTCTTCTTATCTGGTCCTCTTGTGTCTGGGAATTGGAATAAGTGAAACGCGTTTAATTTCTTTTAAATGCAGTTCAAGCAAAGGGAATTTGTCAGTTTATTCAGCTGGTGTAGACGGGGATAAATTATACTTCAGTTTCACCTAAAAATGTACCCAGTGTTGAAGCCTTGTGTGCATTTTATGTTTTGTGGTTTTAGCATAGTTAGCTCTCATTACAGTCTTCTAAGGAGAACTTGTAGCGATCTGTAAGACAAGTTTAAACATAGTTCCCAAACTTGGGTTTGAAGCCAGAGTAAATGAGGTCTTGTAGTGCCACATTCCAGTGATTCTGACATCAGAGGAATATCTGCAGTAATAATTTTTAATATTTAAAGTGGCTGAAGGTTTAGGTGCCTGCAAGAAGCAAGACTGGGCTCTGACGTGGAGAAGCATTAAGCCAACCATTCAAGACACCAACACATTCTCTCATGAAAAAGTTTTCCTCCCCTGGAGAAAAAACCCAAAGAGCAAGATACTTACATTTTTACAAAAAACAAGTATTATTTTAAAAGAAGGCTCAATAAAACTAGTGATTTAATTTTGTTTAGTGTTGTATTGTTGTTTCAGGTTTCCTCGTACTCTGCTGCAGTCTGTGGAGATATCTTTGCCTTGTTGTGAATTAAGGAGTGAGAATTATGCTAAAAACTATCTGAGTGCTGACACGAAACTAACCAAAACCCAAAAGTATTTTGAAATATTTTCAGAAATGGACTTGTATGTAATGTATGTCGCAGACACTCGAATACAAAACATGTGGTATTTGTCACATATGCAGCATTATTACCAAATGTTGAGATTTTCATTCTGGGAAAAATAATTTTTAAAACCTCCATGTTGTAAAGGTTACAAACCTGATTCATACCAGGAAGCTGTGGATTAAGGCACAGATAGCAGAGCAGAACTGCATCAACTTGGCCTTGTACGGCTGGGCAGAGCTTTGCCAGCTAGAAAGAAGGTTCACTTTCTGCTCTCGGTGCCCCTTTGTACGGCGGCAAGGGAGGACTGGGAAAAGCCTCAATGAACCTGTGCTCAGCTGTGTCTGAGCTGATCAGCTCCTTTGCCATCCCTAGATTTTAAGAGGAAAAGATTTTAGTAGAGTACAATTTTTTTCCGTCGTTGTAATAACAATGACATATTTTATAGTGCTGATTCTTTCAAATTTAAAATTAAAGAGTCTTCATCTTGTTTTCTTTCAGGTTCTTCTCACGCTTTTCATCGAGATGAGACTATAGTTATTGTCCTTGCATCTGTGTCTATACTGGCTGTTCTGATTGCCGCTCTGTTCTTTGGATACAGGATGCTTGCAGGTACACTTATGTCTTCTGTTCCCCCCAGTCCCTAACAGGTGTTTGTACATGGTGCTCCCCTTTCTCCTCCGTGACGCTTTATGGTCGTATCCCTTCCATAACAGTCCAGAGAGATTTATGATTTCTCCAAGCTGGCATTTTGGGACCTATTTTTCTTCAACAAATCCTCTGCTCAACACAGCTTAAGTGAGGTTGTGAACATGCTTTATAGTTATTGCTGGTGACATTCAGTTATCAAAAGCGCCGTGTAGCAGATAGCCTTAAGTATGTAGCTATCGGCACTGACGGTTTTACTGGCTCCGAGAAGATTTTACAGGATTCCTTTTTACTTGCTATGTCCTTGCCTACAACGTGCATTTCTGCCAAGTCCCAGGTAAGTTGTATTTTTTTCGCTTGTAGTGTTGCAAAAAAGGGAAGCTGTCTGATTTCCTCCCCTCCCCCTTCCACAGGAGACCGTAAACAAGGTTTGCACAGTATGAACATGATGGAGGCAGCAGCATCAGAGCCCTCATTGGATCTGGATAATCTGAAGTTGCTGGAGGTAAATGTTCAGCTCGGTCTCTGAATCTTCATTTTTATTCAGTGTAACACTTGTGGTTGTATCACCTCCCAGGAGTAGTTACAGAAATAAATGTGTCCGTGCTCCTGTAATGTGTTCTTCTAAATCACAGTTTAAAGAAGAAATGAAAGGGGAAAAGGGAAAAAAAAAAAGGCCACTGCAGTTACATTTTGCCTGGTTTTGTTAGTAATATTGTTGGTATTAGCTAGAACGTGTCCTACCTTGAGAAGAAAATACTAAACACTGGGAGGTTTTGGGGGAAATTGCAGTGTGCTGCATGTCAGCCCAACATCAAAACATCCATCTTTTTGCTTGACAGTGATCACTTTAAATACAGTATCCTACTGTAGTCGTTTGAAATGCTTTAGTAACACTATTGGAATATAGAATTTACTGCAGCTAGGGCAGTGTATTTCAGTAGTGGTGCATTTATGTATAGTCACTCTTCACAGTGGGGTACTCTCTGTCTCCGTGGCAACTAGACTCCAACCAGAACTTTCTACTCAGCTTGGTATTAGACGTATCATCAGAAAACGGCAAAAATGTTATGCTTTCAGTTGGTATGCTTGATAGAACTTAGGGGATTTTTAAAAGCTTTTAGGCAGAAACAAACCAGTAGAATGACTGAGAGAGATTCCGAGAGTGCGACTTTTCTTCTTTTTGCCCCTTAGAGATGACACCTAGAGCTGCCGACATGCAGTGTGGTCTGGGCTGATGGTGACAGCAGGCTAACCAGCACAGCAGCTTGGGTGCCTTCTGCCACCAAAGAAGTACTTGAGGCAGGGTTTACAAGAGCATAAGGATGTGTATTGGACCAGCGTGCAAAGCCCCAGATGAAATTGCTCCTGCTGATACAGTCTTAGACAAAGCAGTGACTTGGTGGGTGGAGAGATCTGCTCTGCGGTCTTCTGTCCTCTTTCTTAAACCCAAGGAGCTGATTCCTCTCCCCCATCCTAGGGTGCTGCAGCACAAATGGTCTTAACCTGTGCTTGCCCTTGCACATCTCTGTGGGCAGAACACACGCCGGGTTTGTACCTGGCAGTGACTCGCTGCTGCTTTGCAATCCACTGACACGGAAGGACTGAGGAATGGAAAGTCTGTCCGCTAAAGGATACTTTATCATTGGAAACTTTCCTGATAGACAGTTTTATCATCTTTAGAAGCATTACTTTTGTAATCCCTTCTGCTTTCCATTCCTCCTCTATTTTGTAAGTATTTAAAAAGTAAAAAGGTAGTGGTCCATGAAATCCTTACAGTTTCATGTCTAGGTCTTCCTGAAAATTATTTGAATTAAATAGGTGATTAAATTCTTACATAGTTAGATTTTTTTTTGAGTGTCAGAAATTAGGACTTGGCCTGAAGGTGGTTTTGGTTTTGAGCAGAGATCACATCTTTCTTCAGTTGCCATGGAGATGGGAAAGGCCATTCTGTGAAGACTGTCTAACACAGTGGGGGCTAGACTAAAGATTCACAGGTAGTATGGAATTAATTATTCTTCTCTGTTAAAACCTGTTCACCTCTTTTGGTGTATCTATTTTGCACTACAAATGCATATACTGTTACTACTAACCTAAAAGGTACAGCTTATGAAGGTATCCTAAACCTAAAATGCTCAGCTTAATGCCTGTGATCTCTGGAGTTAATTAAAATTGATCACATAAGAGCTATAAATGTTTAGTAGGCAGAAGTTTAATAAGAGAATTAGCAGTACGAAACACATGGATGTTATTGATTCTGTATATAAAACTGCTGAATAGGTTATTTGTGATTTATTTACTGGGTATTCAGACTATTGATCAATTTAGTAAGATCTAAGTTGGCCTGTGCTGAGGTTTCCAGCTCCAAAACAGCTTTTATGACAGCATTCTAATTCAAGTTTTTGATACAAAGTATTCACTGTGTTCACTGTTCTTTATAGCGTAGGTCAGTATAGAAGTTGGCGTACAATCTTTGTACAGTGAAAACTTGACTTTTGTCTTCATTTATTATTTAGTGAGCGAATTATTTACTTTTCCTTTCGCAGCTGATTGGCCGGGGCCGATATGGAGCAGTGTATAAAGGCTCCCTAGATGAACGTCCAGTTGCTGTGAAAGTATTTTCCTTTGCTAATCGTCAGAACTTTGTCAATGAGAGGAACATTTACAGGATTCCACTGATGGAACACGACAACATCGCCCGCTTCATTGTGGGGGATGAGAGATTCACTGCAGACGGCCGAATGGAGTATTTATTGGTGATGGAATATTACCCCAATGTAAGTGCTTCAAATAAATCAGTCGGATTGGTTTGGATTCCTAAGAATAGCCACATAAAAAGGATGTACTCTAGTATTTGTCAGTGTTTTTCATTGCTGCTTCTTGCACAGTAATGTAAAAATAATCCATATAAATTACAATTTTAATGAACCTTGGTGTGTTTTACTGTAATAGCCTTTAAGATTTCCCAGTCAGTGCTACCAAATGTAGTCTTACCGATTCCTAGATTCAGTATCTGCTCTTGGTTATGGTGCCGGATTTTTTAGTCAACTGTGCAGGTCTCAAGGACATAATTTGAAGAGTTGGTTTTGCTAAAAAATAATTTAATAAATAAAAAACTTCTAATCTCTGTTATGGCAGTTATGACCTTACTCAGTAGCTGTAAATGGTGGGGGTTTTTAGAGTGAAACATAATAGATCCAATACTGTTGTCTCAGCAGTTTGTGGTACTATAAAGCATGTTGTCTTTTTATCGTTATTCTTTAAAGCTTCCTGTAGCATACCATATCTATTTTGCTGTACCATATATTGATGTTGTAGGACAAGTCTTAAGAAGGCAGCCTTACTTTCCAGAATCATATCTTCACATCTCTTTAGCTAAGTCTATGCTTACATCCCTCAAATTCATTGAGTTGAGTTCCTGGTGCTCTGTGTCTGTGTACCCAGGCATAGAAACAAGAGTTTTAAAAACACACAGCATGAATGTGAATTGCTTTCATGAAAAATCATAAAATGTAATGTATATGGGGACTATATGCAAAAAAAGAAAAATTACATTTCATCATTTATCTTGAGGGGTTTTTTGCTAGTGTATGGGAACTTTAATTGTTCAGTTAATTTTTTTTTTAATGAGCTTTTTGGTCTCAAGTAAGCAAACTCATATGGTATTTCCCCCACTGTGTAAAGGTGATGGCTCAAGCCTGTTGTGGGGACAAGTACAACAGAAGCTGCTTATTCAAGTAGCAAAAAGAAACAGAACAGTAATAAACAGCAGTAATGATGGCCGGTCGCAGGGTGGTTTAGGCTTGTGTTGAAAGTTAAATGCCTATGTGTATATAAATATCTAGATACATAAGCAGATTTAAGGCAATATACCACTTCACAAACATATAAAGAGTATCTCAGCTGGAACTTGTAAGTGCGAACACACTTGATCATGTCAGCTTGTAAGAGATGGGCATCTAGAAACGACCTCAGGGAAAGCTCACAGTAGAGGGACAGAGGCAAAGCACATCAGCTCTGGCCTGCTCTGGCAGGGTAGGCTTATTTTCAGCAGAGTTAAGTAAAATCAAGTGAGTAGTCTGCTCGTGGGAGGGCACAACGTAACTGTCTTAACAAGTGCTCTGGTTTTGCTGTTTTCTTGAATGAAAGGATTTTCGGCTCAAATGTCATTTGGTTGAAAATTGTGCTCGTTGCTCATACAAACAGGATCTGTTAACGATCTGATTGAATGCACAGATGAGGCTTATGACGTATTATCAGATTCTTCCTCAAGATGGTAGTAAGAACAGCAAGATTAGTCTGAAATCACCGCACGGGGGGTTTGGAAGTCATGGGAAAAAGTGCACAGCAGGTGCAGTGACTGCACAGCATGCCCCTTAATTCAGCGAGCAGATGTTCTGCTGTCTGTGGGGCTAACCGCAGAGACGGAAGCCTGCTGTGGCAGCCCTACTAAGAGGGAATTGCACCGTTCAAACTGGATCCATAAATCTTCTTTCAATAAGGAGTAATCCATACAAGATGTGCAGGTGAAATACTCCCCGTGCAAAACATCATTCTCCCTTCAAATACTTTCCTTCTTGGAAACAGGCATACACAAACCAGAACATTTTCACACAGAAAATTGTTCTTGGTGTTGCCTCGGTGAAAGCAAGACAGCTGGGTTTGCCCTGGGTTGTGTTATAATCCAAACATGCCTTCGGACCCAAGAAAGTAGGCGAGCAAGTAACACAAGGCAAGAGATGTGTATTTATCGGGGAGTGAGCTGTTCTGATGGTACTCTGAGGTGTGGCAGGTGGATAAGCAGTGAGTGAGCTGCAGGGGGATGACATAGCAGGAAATACATAACAGCCACACAATTGTCCCACCAGTAGTCAGTCATGTCTTTTTAGAACAAAAGAAACACTGTTGTAAACCACTTACAGAATCTTACGGTTGTTAAAATAAAAACGTCAGTCAGAACAGATGTCCCCAATTTAACAGGTAATGCATGATGCTGAAAAGAGTAATCTTAATTACAAATATATCTCTCTCTAAATCTTGACTAAAGCTTTTCCTGGTTGTCACTTATGTTGAACTTCACTGAAAGCATAAAATCACAGCCCTCAGCTAGCTTAAAAATCATGTGGTGGCTAGCAAGCTCTGCAGGAGAACGACCCTGAAGCTGGGTTGAGATCTGTATAGAGTGAGTGTTTCCCAGTTACACCCTGACAACAGCCCCGTGGCCACCATTGGAGTGGGCTGGAATCTCAACCCGCTCAGGCCAAGGCAGTCTGTTACCACACACAGTTGCAGTTGGAGGCTAGTAGGAGTGTTTGTAGTTCTTAAAAAGCTTTAAACGGTAGGAAAAAAAAAAAAAGAATTCTTTAACTCATTCCTAGGTGGATTCTCAGCTCCTATTTTTTTTTTAATTACCAAAATCTATTTGAAGTCCATACAGCAGCATTTCAAAGAATGAAAAGGTGCTCCTGTAAACCTGTAGGAGTGACGTGTGGCGAGTGCTTTCCCCGAGGAGGTTATCTGTTTTTGGGTTCCGTGTGCTGCACGGGCTAAGTCTGAAAAGCTGTAGGACTTGTGTAATTCTGTGAAGGAGTGTCAAGAACTTGGTTTTCGTTTTAGCATTGGATTAAAAAAATGTCTGACGCTTCGGTCACTTCAAATCCTGGTGTCTGCGTGCCTCAGTCTGCACTCTGCCTGCATGACGTGCCTGGATGTCGACTCCGGATGGACTCAAATGGCTCGTACCAGAGCTGCTGGAATCAAATGCTACATGACTGATTTTGCAGTGAAGTGTTTTCAGTTGCGGCTGCCATCAGCTGTGGCGCATCTTTAAGATTACAGGTTTAACTAGTCGAACCCAGGGTAATTTGTAGCCATAAATGTGATACGTGCGCAGGGACAACTTGTGCTTCATGCGTGGGGACTTGGTTTGAACGGAGTACGTTTTCCCTGGAGACTCTGTGCATGGAAACTGCTCAGAGGTGTCACAGGTTGCAGGACCTGGCTCTTGCTTCAGGCAGCAGGCTCAGTTTCTAGAATATCTCACCTCATATCTGACATCCTTCCTTCTGGTTTTCTTGCAGATTCCCCACAAATTACTACAAAACCACCCTTTTTTTCACATTTAACTTCTCTTTCAAGAAAAGGGAATATGACATTGTTTTTTTCTTGTTTCTTCAGTGCGTGTGGACTCGCTCCTATTCTGAATTGCCTTTGGGTTTTTTTGTTTTGATTCATAAATTGGTTATAGCTGGGGAGATGGTGGGGAGGGATGCTGAGTATTCCTCTGTAAGTGCTAGAGGTTTGGAGGCCACTACTTAGTAACCCAGGCTGTTATGTCTGCAGTTACCTTTCTTCTGCTGTTGTTCAACAAGCCTTTTTCAGAAGAAGAAATCAAGTGAATGCTTTGCTTTTGGTTTATAATTAATATCATAATTCCTAAAGGCAATCCCTGTTGTTTTGTGATAAATCTTCTGTTGCACTGCTTTAGATGACAGCACTAGAAATTAATGAAACTTTGGTCTGACCTTGTGTTTTTCAACGTCGGAGTAAACACAGAAGCAGTTGCAGTATTACACCTTTCAGGAGCCATGGATGAAGCTGACTCTCCTAAAGATTTTGAGTTACTCAACTGGACAATGATTTTAATCCAAGTTTTTTGGTTTTTATTTTTAGGGTTCTTTGTGCAAATACCTGAGTCTCCAAACAAGTGACTGGGTGAGCTCCTGTCGTCTGGCACACTCTATAACTAGGGGCTTGGCATACCTGCACACGGAGCTACCTCGAGGAGGTAAGGGCAGGAGGGGATGCCAAGATGTTCAAGATAATCTTATTTCTGTCAGGTAGTAGATTCCTGCCTTTCTTTTTTTTCTCTGTGACCATTCAGTGAGTAGGAAATGATAAATGCAAATAGAGATCACTCAGAACTTCTGGTGTGTTCTTTCCTTCCGAACAATGCCACGTTGTGGGCTGCGTCTGTGACGCCTGTATGAAAACATGGAGTCAGAGCCAGCCAGCAGAGCCCCCGAGAAAGGCAGGAGGAGGAGGCGAGTTGTGCAGTGCTGCTGTATCATGGCAACAGATTACTGAGGACCTGGAGCGCTGGATGTCTGTCTAGCGGAGAGCAAGCAGATGGGGTGTTCTGTTTGTTTTTGCAGTTCAGACACAAATCACTAAAACAATTTTTAGTTTGTGCGTGAACTGTGTACACAAAGAGAAATAATTAAATCTTCCAACTCCACTGAAGTTTTATTTATCATATTGCTTGATTTTTGGTTAAGGCTGTGGACCTAGTCTTCTCTGTGTGCAAAGGATACTGCTGGACTTCTTGTGTTTTATTAGAGCACCAGATGTGACAACATACTGATTTCTATCTTTAAATCGCTGCTTGTGTGCTTCAGCCAGCGTTTCAGCAGCAGAAGTTATCATGATTATAAGGCAGATATTCTGAGAGCTGTGATGTACCAGGCTGCAGAATATGGCCTGGCACTGAAGTGTTAGCTTTTTGGCAGTAAAGAAAAAGATGATATCATTGATTCTCCACTCAGGTGCTAATGTTTGCATTAAAGTTTCAAACTATGTATCTCAAATGTTAAGCATCAGCTATAGCAAAGAATGACGACTGAAGATGCTGTTAGACGTGTGAGGCTGAAAGTACCTGAATCAGTATTCCCATGTGCCATTGAAACTGCAGCTATCACGGTAATTTCACCGTTCATAATGTGCAGGCGGGTGTGTCCATCAGCAGCCAGCAAATGTGTAAACCTTCCATCAGAAAGGAAGAGACAGCCGTAGGCCAGTCTGCGAATGCTTGGAAGGAACTCATGGAGAATAAATTCCACAGTAAAACGGGTTCTGTAGTGCTGGCTGCTTTACTAACAAAATGAATTGCATATAAGATAGGAACAACTGAGATTATTCTTCTGAAATGATCAGATCCCTTGCAAGATGAACATCTTCAGACTCTCTGGAATAATATAGTCTATATATCTTCTGCGTAGGAGCCAATCCCAATCATAATGTAAATAGTGCCATGTTTGAGACAGGAGAGTGGATATGAGAGAGAGCATTTGGAATGGCGGTCAGGGCTGTGGCAGCAGGTCTGTGCTTAAGTACATGGTGTCTCCCCTGCCAAAATCATGCTGAAATATCCCTTGGAAAGAAGCTTATTGGCAAACACTGAAACTGTGTATAGCAGTAGCCTAATTGATTGTATAGATAGAGTGAACCCCGAATGCCAGTCAGCTGCCTATAGATGGCGTGCTGTGGGCCTTAGTATAAAGAAGCAAAAATGCTAGCTTTCTGAAAGATAAGTTGATTTTCTGTTCATAATAGCTGAGCAGACATAATGAGGTTCTCTCGTTTTGCCAAACAGTCTCAGATAATAACAAGCACTTCCCTATGTCCAAATAGACCATTACAAACCTGCAATATCCCATCGTGACTTGAACAGCCGCAATGTACTGGTAAAGAATGATGGAACATGTGTAATTAGCGATTTTGGACTCTCCATGAAGTTAACTGGAAACAGACTGGTACGCCCAGGTGAGGAAGATAATGCAGCCATTAGTGAGGTAAGTACAAATTAAGATCAACCAGTGTATAAAGGAAGACCAATTAGTATGGAAGTAACACCGAGAAGTAGTAGTTTCTGTTGTAATGAGGTGAATGTGAAGGTGGTACAGTTCCTGAGAGGGGAAGTTGCTGAAACCTCGAGAGAAAGAAACTGGATTTAGTTTCAGAACACTCAGAACCAAACCTGGCATTTTGGAAGGTGATAGATTGGCAGCCCTGGAGGCTGAGGTTTTCTGTGCGCTATGAGAAGATGCAGGGTAGGTTTGGTTGCCACGTCATTGTGATGATGTGGTCCAGGTCCCTTCAGTTTTGTACTGCAGGTATTAGCTGAAGAGCAAACATTCTTTGGTGGGTTTGGTGTTAACTTTTCCAGAATGGGGGGACAACCGCATTCTACATTTTAGAACCAGTTCTGTGTGTCTTCTGTGAGTTTCTGGACTTTAAACATATACATCTGGGACAGTAAGTGCATATAGGGAAGACATGGACCAACTGAGATAGAACAGGGGCAGAATAACAGGGGATGCTTGAATGAGTACCTCGTGGGAAAAGTCGAATGAGGGTTGTTTAGGGGAGTAAAGACAGACAGGTCTTCAAATACCTCAATAGCTGCTGCAAAGAGAAAGGCACAGACTGGTTGCATTTGGTGTGGATAGCACAAGAGGTAATGGGATTACGTTGTAGGAAGGAAAACTTTGTTACGAGGAAACCTTTCTGATCTGTGGAAGGCAAGCAGGGTCTGGAATGGACTGCTGAGGAAGGCTATACAGAATTTGTATCATTTTGGGAACCTAAGGAACAGATTGGGAAAACATCTGCTGGGAGTGGGTAAGAACGGATTCCGGGTAGAAAGAAGAAACTAATTTCTTAAGCTTTCTTTGTTTATGATGCTGTGATTCAGAGGGTGGGCTTTTTGTTGCTGTTGTTCTCTTTTTGGATAAGCATAAATACACTGATACCTGAATACAGGCTGCTGAAATATGGTGAGACTATTTTAAATGAAGAGTGAAAGTCCCCAGTGGTGCAGTACATCTGTCACCTTTGTGTTTTTACAGAAAACCTTACGTTTCAGTCAGAGAATGTCTTTCACGGTGCTAGTCACCTTCCCTTAGAAAGCACGTGCTACATTAACAACACCTAGTGCATAGGTCCTCTTTTTGGATCTCCCCTTACTGAACAAAGAAACAGGGAAACCGCTGTTTGAAAGCGCAGGGATATGGACTAGTCCTGTGACAAAATCCTGTCCCACGAGAACTGATGAGTGATTGTTCTAATGGAACACACTTCCTAGTGGAAATTAATAGCTATCTTCCAAGGCTGTTAACAACCTTTGACCATGGAAGATGTAAGGGGAGCTTTGCTGACAGTCCAGGAATAAGAAGAACCTGTTCTTTGTCCAGCAGCATCCTCTCCCATTATGATACAAACCTTGGTGTTTTACAGAGTAATTTCAGGAAACAGACGCATTTCTGCTATATCACATTGCGTATGAGAACATGGAGTAAGGGGCAAAATTATTTTGTTACATACAAAACGTTAGAGAGTAGGGGAAGGGTTTATTATGACGATAAGAGTCTGGAAGCTGAGGACATTGATTAGAAAAGAACTGCCTTTTCCTTAACAGTAGAAAATAACGAAGTAGGGTATTAAAGAAAACGAATCTCGGTAATACATTGAATTTGGAAACTGCTTCCTGATTTGAAGCTTTGATTTTATGTTTTTCCAGGTCGGTACAATCCGCTACATGGCCCCAGAAGTGCTTGAAGGAGCAGTGAACTTGAGGGACTGTGAATCTGCTTTGAAACAAGTAGATATGTATGCGCTAGGCCTTATCTACTGGGAGATATTCATGAGATGTACAGACCTCTTCCCAGGTAACTAAAAGAACTGGAAAAAGCACACGTCCGCAACCAAAGGTACTCCCTAGCCGTAGCTTTTTAAGTGAAGAAGGGAAATAATTGTCTCACTCGTGTTTGCCATTAAGTCGGTGCCATCTAGCGTTCAAGGCGCTTGCTGTCAGTACAGTGTATTTGTGAACCATGGCTCGTCCTGGGATGAGCTGATGGCAAGGGCAGTACTTCCGCTCTTAGGAACTGACAGAAGTGCCTGAAGTGTCTTTCAGACTTTGCTCATGAAACAATGGATGGGAAAGTGCTGTGATTTAATTTAGCCTTTAGTAAGTTGTGCTTTTGTTTATGCTAGTGACATTGAAAATTCAGGGAAATCCTCCACACCTGTAACATAAAACAAGAGGAAGTAGACTTTTAAAATTTATCACATGAGATTGTGTCACAACCACCACTTTTGTCCCAAGATACAGCATGCAGAGTTAGTCTGACATGCAGCATTCCCTCTGTAGCCAAACAGCCACACTTCGTGTGCAGAGACGTGTAATCTCCCTGGGCTTCCTCCCAAACAAGTACATGAATGCATTCAGTCAGCGACCGTCCACAGAAATTAGTGTCACCCTCAGGCCCTAAGACGTTCCGAATGTGCCACGCAGCCAGCAGAGTTGGAAGATGCTCCTCTGTGAGAGGTTGTGGAACAACATTTAATTAATTTGCAGTTAATTCAACTCTTTTTGTGAAGATAGACTTTGGGGGAAAGTGGAGAGCAACTCTGATACTACCGTTTCTCACCTGAAAGCCCTTGCTCTGCCTTTAAACCTGCATTTATTTTATGTTCCCCTCTTTTTCTTTTGCTAACAGGGGAATCTGTGCCAGAGTACCAGATGGCTTTCCAGACAGAAGTCGGAAACCATCCCACTTTTGAAGATATGCAAGTCTTGGTATCTAGGGAGAAGCAAAGACCGAAATTCCCAGAAGCGTGGAAGGAGAACAGCCTGGTGAGATAGAATACTTTCAAAGAAACAGTATTTAACCAGCTACTGGGTGTACTCACTTTTTAAACAAACTTTTCGAATATGTTCTTTCTTTAAATTTTTTGTTAGTATTTAAGGATTGGGAGCTGCTTCTTTCTGGACTTCTTAACTATGGAATTGAGTTTTCAAAAAGCCATTGACATGAGAGCTAGGTTTCTTTTAAGGAAAAATACTGTCATCATTATGGCGTGCTGAAGTGTGGTACACAGGCGATAACTTGTTAGGGTCACTGTTAGTGCCTGTAGCATGACACATGAAGTGCCTATGCATGCTCTGGATGAGAAACATAAAGGGTTTTCTGCCTTTTGACATCTTAAAAGCCAGCAACACCCTGAAACAGTTGGCAAAAATGTAAATACTCTTCAAGAACTAAAATCTATAAACATTGGACTAAGCTTTATCTGAAGTTGTGTATCCTCCGAACTTGCAGAGGCTACAGCTCCTAGCGATCCTTTCACTACAGCTACATTAGAAATTTCATATGGCTTCATTTGATCTGCAATTTTTATTTTCAAGACCATAAACATAGTAATGTTGTGTGTTGTTTTGAATTAGTATAGCTGTGGCTTAGAGCCTTGCTTGCTGCTGCAGGCCAACAAGTTAGGGCAAGTCGGCTGAACTCTGGTAAGAGTCTGTGTGCTTGCTTTCATCTGCAGCAGCCGTGAGGTAATGCGAACCCCCTTGGCCTAGGGGGCGGTTCGTCTCTTACTACAAGCAAAGTGAAATGCAAACACTTACTGGGTTCCACCTGATACATGGTAACTTCCTAAAGCTCAATAGCTTGATTGAGAGTACGAAAATGGGGTATTTGACTCTTACTTAAAAAGATACTTCTAGTTATTCTCTTACTTAAATTATGCCCTTCAATCGTCAGAGACTTTGGTAGCTGATAAGTACATAGCTCCTGTGCAGATAATGGGAAGCCTAAGGCCCCATCTGTGCTGGTACTTGTGAATATGTACGAAATCGTGTCAGAGAGGAGCATAGCCTCCAGTATGAACACTGTTGTAAAACATGTTGTGACTGAGTTGAGAGCTTCATGGAGGAGTTCTTTTATTACACAGTTTTGGCCAGCCTGTCTTGGGGGGTGGGAGGGAAGGGGGAAGGGAAAAAAAAATCCATGCCCAAATTATATAGGAAATCAAGCCACAACTGTTTTAACTATGGCCATGTTGGCAAATGCAGTGTTAGAAGAACCAAAATTGACAGCTGTTTCTGAAGGCAGTTACAACTAAAACAGTTCAAGAAGGTTTGGTTTGGTTTGGATTGCGGACTAATGTTTTAAATGTTGATTACGTTCTAACAAGCTGGTAGGCTCCAGCATTATTAGACACTGAGCTCGTAGCGATCCCCGTATTTAAACTGCCTAACACATTCCTTGTGTTGTCACTAATCTTTTTGCAAAAGTTCAGAATTATGGTGAGGATAGTTCAGCTCTAAGGATGGACCTATACCACTGCTTTAAGAGAAAAGAAGAATAAATAAACCACCTGTAACCTGTAAACCCAGGTCCTAACCTGCATCTGATGCATGGGATAAAAGACTATTGTCTGTTATTTAAAGCTGTGCTGACATGTTGGGTTATAACACTTTTATGCAAATTCATGTATTAGAGAAATGTATTTGCCCTTTTCATCTGAGAAATACAAATAAAAAGCAATGATTTGGTTTTTAGGTCACATAATTAAGGCACCGAAAAGATGCTGAATCCTAAATTTATGATTACCTATGCAGTCTCAGTCTGCTTCCTGAACACGTGTTACGATACAGACCTTGATTAGCTGTATTGTTTTACACAGCGTGTGTCAACAGTCTGAGCAGATGATGGGCATAAGATAAGGGCTGTAAACCGAGCTGGGATATTAGCAGCATTCTCCTCTCATTTGCCAGAGCAGGGCCCAAGCTTGACGGCAGAGGTGAGGGCAGAAGTGAGGACTGAAGGACGCTGGCCGTCTTCAAGGCCAGGCTGGACGAGGCTTGGAGCAACCTGGTCTAGTGGAAGGTGTCCCTGCCCATGTCAGGGGGGTTGGAACTGGATGGTCTTTAAGGACCCTTCCAACCCAAACCGTTCTGTGATTTCCTGTCCCCTCTATCTTTTTTATGAGTGCTAGGACTTCTAAATACTGCATTTTAGTATAGAACTCTCTGAAAGTGAAATTAACAGAAAACACGTTACTGCGGTAAACGTGAAGCTCTAGAACTTCAGTTTAGTTGACTACCTGTACAGTCATTGCTGTGCTCCTTTCATGACCCTTAAACCATCAGAAGGAAAAGATCTGCTAGAAGAGACACAATACTAAATTATACACTGATTGAATTTACTGCTGGTGAAACCTGTAGGGGAGAGTCTTACAGTGGGGCAGGACAAGAGATCAGGGTGTTGCCCACTGAGAGGGGTGGCTTGATTCAGTCACAATTTTGATACAACAGCCGAATTAAGGCTTTTTATTCTAGGAGAGAAAACGGATCCAGTGCACTATCCTGCCATGTCCCTGAGGGTGCTTTGACTCGTGTCCCTCAGCGGAGAGGAGTGTGGTTGCTTAGCCCTCTTCGATCCACTGTGGGAAGGGAGATAAAAGATCTCTTTTCGTGGAGCTTATCCCCACCTGTGCAGCCAGAGCTGCATCACTGAGCAGCAGGGACTTGCCAGATGGAAGCGATGCCAGGAGCCCGCACTGCGGGCGAGGAGCTCTTGGCTAGCGTGCAGCTAGCCCTGGCTTTCACTGCCAGAAGTGAAGGTGGCAGGTCTGGCACAGAGGCCATCAGCGTGGCCCACTGCATGCCTCAGTGCCCAGCTGGGCCTCCGCATGCTCATCAGTGCTGGAGGGGTTAAAGCTGGGCTGTAGATGTGAGATGTTCTGGCAAACCGTACCCTGTCCATGGGCCATGGAGTGGCAGCAAGGGCCAGTGTTTCTCCATCTGTAAAACAAGGGCAGCAACAATCTCCTCCCCTAGCACAGACAAATTCGCTGGTGGTGTGAGGCACTGCGACGTTACAGTACAGAACAGAGGAAGAAAGGCATGACGGATTGAGCAAGGCCGTGCTATTTGCATAGAGGGCAGGGAAGCAAGGCAGGGACCGTTAGCTGAATTGTGAGGATAACAATGACAGCATCTCCAGCACATCATCAACCCTTAGTACACAGCCTTTGTAAGGCAGGGAGTGAGTTCAGCTTGCGCACCGCAGAGAGGGCTGGCTGAGGCTTGTGTGGGCAATGGGGAATGTAGCTTTTCCTAAATAACTGTCTTCCTTCAACTCTCTTTGAATAAAACTGTGTATCTTCTGTTTCTGTTTCTCACCAGCTTGTGGCTGTTTCCATGCATACAGAATGCTGCCATAAAGCAGTAAATTAGAAGCACAATATAAAGGTAAAATAATATAAGGTCTAGTGGTTTGTTTTTTGTCTCCTGGCAGGCTGTGAGGTCACTTAAAGAAACGATTGAAGACTGCTGGGATCAAGACGCTGAAGCTCGATTAACAGCGCAGTGTGCTGAGGAGAGGATGGCAGAACTCATGATGATTTGGGAAAGAAATAAATCAGTTAGCCCAACGGTCAACCCTATGTCAACTGCCATGCAAAACGAGCGGTAAGAAGAGAAAGTGTCTGCTTTTGGCCCGCAGCGAATGCCCAGCGCAGCGCTCAGCTCACTCCAGGAAGGAAGCGAGAGCACATTGCTCACTTCAGTCTGCACCCGTGAGCTAGGCTGCGTATGGGTATTGTATGATGCGATCCTGACTGCTTGTGGTTTTAAGGTGTGCTTTGAAGACCTCCGGTGTGTCCCCAGAATTCAGACACCTTTTATGTAAACAGCTGTTCTTCTTACAGAGGGACCCTTTAAACTGAACTTAGGCAAATGTTTCAAACAGGCTTGCAGAGATGGGACATGACAATGAATTCTTTAAGGACTCTTGGTAAATGATGTGTAAAACTTCCATTTAAAATGTTCTTCTAAAATCTGAGTTTGCAGGCAACATGAGTTCAGGAAATCGCTGAGTCTCAGACCGGTAGCTTTTCAGTTAAAGAACCGCAGGGCCGTTGTTTAAGCCATTGTTATTCTGACCCCAGGAAGAGAGAGAGATGCTGTGCATTCTCTGCTTAGGTATGATCAGAGGGAGTGAGAATTTGCAGAACTGACATTAGTACTTAATAGTATAAGCTAGAAATCTGGATTTGAGAGAAGAGTAATGTTGCTGTACGTGGCAGTGTTTATTGTAATGAAAGAAATGATGTTCAAATCATAGAATACATAAATAGTTAAAATAATAGATTTTTCGTTGTTTAGAACCTTGTGACTTTTTCCCAGCATCACTTTCTCCATCTTGTGTGTGGAGTTCTTGTTGCCCGACCTTCAGCATCACTTCTCTGCAGCTAGAGCAGTACCTTAGCAGTGAACTGGACAAAGAGCATGTTGGACAAATAGAAGAAAACTGCTGTTACCCGACTTAGTTGTGTAAATAAGATCCATGACAAAATCGCTGTCCTAGTAAAAACATCTTCCTGTTACCCAGGATTTTTCAAGGAAGTTACTGAACTATCTTGGTTTGTACTGTATCTGCCCCTAGTTTATGCATGAAAGGACAGACATTCAGCTCTCTTAAATGAGGGGCTTTATAATATGAGGTGATTTTTACATATATGATCTTAATACCACTTTTTTTTTTTTAAAGGAATCTGTCGCATCATCGGCGTGTGTCAAAGATAAGGCCATATCCAGATTACTCTTCCTCTTCCTACATTGAAGATTCAATCCACCACACTGACAGCATCGTGAAGAACATTTCTTCTGAACATTCGATGTCCTCTACACCATTGACTTCAGGGGAGAAGAACAGAAACTCCATTAACTACGAGCGGCAACAAGCACAAGCTCGCATCCCTAGTCCTGAGACAAGTGTCACCAGTTTGTCCACCAATACGACCACCACCAATACCACTGGCCTCACTCCTAGCACTGGCATGACCACCATATCCGAGATGCCTTATTCGGATGAAACAAACTTGCACACTACAAGTGTCATGCAGCCAGGTGGGCCCACCCCTGTTTGCTTGCAGCTAACAGAGGAGGACTTGGAGACAAATAAATTGGATCCAAAAGAAGTGGATAAGAACCTGAAAGAAAGCTCTGATGAGAATCTGATGGAACATTCGCTTAAGCAGTTTAGCGGGCCAGATCCTCTCAGCAGCACTAGTTCCAGCTTGCTTTATCCACTGATAAAACTTGCAGTAGAGGTGACAGGACAACAGGACTTGACACAAGCTGGCAATGGTCAAGCATGTTTGATTCCAGATGTCCCATCTGCTCAGGTCTATCCTCTGCCCAAGCAACAGAACCTTCCGAAGAGGCCCACTAGCCTCCCCCTAAACACCAAAAATTCAACAAAGGAGCCACGGTTAAAATTTGGTGGCAAGCACAAATCAAACTTGAAGCAAGTGGAAACAGGCGTTGCCAAGATGAACACTATCAATGCTGCAGAACCTCATGTCGTGACAGTTACCATGAATGGAGTGGCTGGGAGAAGCCACAGCATAAACTCTCATGCTGGCACAACCCAGTACGCCAATGGCACCGTGCCGTCTGGCCAGACAGCCAGTTCGGTAGCGCAGAGGGCCCAGGAAATGCTTCAGAACCAGTTCAGTGGAGAGGATAGTCGGCTGAATATTAATTCGAGCCCTGATGAGCATGAACCCTTGTTGAGGCGGGAGCAGCAGGTTGGCCATGACGAAGGTGTTCTGGACCGCCTAGTAGACAGGAGAGAGCGACCGCTGGATGGCGGCCGAACCAACGCCAATAACAACAACAGTAACCCGTGTCCAGTGCAAGACACAGCTACAGTCAGTATGCAGAACATAGTGAGAAATCCTGGGCAGACCCAGACTAGAAGAGCACAGAGGCCTAATTCGCTGGATCTATCAGCCACAAACAGTTTGGATAGCAGTAGTACGCAGTGTAAGTGCCTGCAGGACTTGGACAGTCTCACTGACGCTTTGTTACTTATTAACTATGTATATTTGCTTGAATAGAAAGTACTCGTCTCTCCTGTCCCTCCCTTTGCTCAGCTTTAGCAAGCTTACTTACTAAATCCCATACAAATTTAATTTCTCTCAGCACAATTTCAATCGTGTCGATAAAGTCCTGTCTCCATCAGCACAGCGCATTAGTTCACGATCTCCCTTCCACATACCTGGAATAAATCTGTCCCTTTATAACCTGTCTGCTCTGACCCTAAGAAGGGAGTCATTTTTGACTTCATCATTCCTTGCAAGGCACCTACCTTGGCAGCTGCGAAGCGTATTGAAAAACTTCCCAGCTCTTCCTTCAGGGACACATGATACCTTCTTTATTTTTCCTCATTCTCTGAAGAGTAGCTGGCTCTAAGATGCGTTCATTAAAATAATTTATTATAATAGCTATTTATATGCTTCATTGCTTTTAAAGCAGCTGGTTTTACTGTATCAGCCCAGCCTAGGCAGAGGAACAGCCCTTCTGTATTCTGCTGTCTGAGCTCCAAAACGTACAGCAATCCTTCGTCAGCTTATCATGTGCATATTAAAAACTAATCAAAGTAGTTAGAGAAGGAATCAGTTTTAATAGACTCCTTCAGAATAACTGCCTTAAGTGTTTTACAGCCAGAGATTTTTAAGTGGCTACAATGTAATCACGTAGGCAGATGAGGTACTTCCTCTGAGTTTGTCTCTGGGCCTGCTGGAGCTGCTGGAGAGGCTTCCTAGTGTGCGTTTCCAAGAGAATCTATTTCTAGAACGCACTGTAGGCTTTGAAAGGTGCTTGCAAACCACTGACTATGTTTAGACAGACACTGTGATCCTAGTGAAATAACCTGGAGTGCCAGGCATGTTTGGAAGGAAAAGGATTAGAAACAAAGCAGAACATATCTTTCAAGAAATGTAGTTGAATATTCAGCACCGGGATGTTTTAAGCCTTCCTTTTAAGTAGGAAACCTTAATTTTTGTCTTAACATGTTGACTTGAGTTGAAATCTTATTGAGGGAAAGAAAAAAGATTAGTGCAGTAACTTTCTTTAATTGAAGGTTAAGTTAAAGGGTTTGAAGGTTATGTGACATGAAAGGTTTTAACAATCAGTTTTCTACTGTTTCTGCTCAAGCTTTACCACGATAAAAGTTGGTTTTGCCAGTCTCACAACCCAGTGTCCCAAATCCCGACTTAGGATGTTAAGAGAGAATGGAGCGTGTTGTCTCCGGGTGAAGTGCTTTGCCAGCTGCAGTAGGATGAGGGGACCTATGGTTTAATTATCTATTAAAAGTGTAGCCTTTGCCGTCCTGTAGTAGCGACATTGTTTTGTACCTCCCATTACAGGTAATTTAAGATACTATGATTGCAAAAGCCCCTCAAATGTCTAATGCTGATTCTGCTGTTTGATGCCAATGTGCATTCAAGGTAACACAAATTACTTCACTGAAGTAATTTATGACAGAGAACAGAATCTGACCCCTTGTTTTAGTGGCAGCTACTGTGGTTGATACACCTGTCGTGCCTCTGCCACACAGTCGCTTTTGCGTAACCAGATTTTGTTCTTTTGTTCTGTTTTGCATGAGTAACAACCCTGGACTCTCCAGTCTAATCTTACCTTCGTCGTAATACTATTTTCTACTCTGTTTTTGTTTTTTGTTTGCGTTTGTTTTTTTTTTTTTCTTTTCAGTAGGTGACTCCTCACAGGATGGCAAATCGGGCTCAGGAGAAAAGATCAAGAAACGTGTGAAAACTCCATACTCGCTTAAGCGGTGGCGTCCTTCAACGTGGGTCATCTCCACTGAGCCGCTGCACTGCGAAGTCAACAATAACGGCAGCGACCGGGCAGTTCACTCCAAATCCAGCACTGCTGTTTACCTTGCGGAAGGAGGCACTGCCACCACGATGGTATCTAAGGACGCCGGAGTGAACTGCCTGTGAAATCCTTCCCAGGCCCACAAATGACCTTTTTTTTTGCATTATTTGAAACAAACATGCAGAAGACATTTTAAAAAACTGCTTTTTCCTCCTGTCAGCAACCCCTACCAAGGACTCGCTTTAAATAGATTTCAGCTATGCAGAAAATTTTTAGCTTATGCTTCCATATTTTTTTATTTTGGTTTATTTTTTGAACGTTTTTGCACTTTTATTTAGTATCGCTAAAGTTAAGTCTGTCTGTTTTGACCACGGAATATATATATGTGTATCAAAAATGTGGTCTCAAAATATTTTTTTAAAAAAAGTAACAAAAAAAGGTATTGCTGATAATCAGTTTGGACCAGTTCCTTAAGGTCACTAAGATCGTAAGCAGACTATAAGACAGGTTTGACTGAAGTGGTGTCTTGTAACCATGTTTTGATTTCTGTGCACAAGCTAGTCTGTATATTTCTATGTTACAAAGTGTATTCTCTTTTGAACCCCCAGTTTTTCTTGTCATGTTGAAATGTGCAATAGTCTAGAGTTCACAGTATGCTTTATTGAAAAGTGTGTTTCTAAAACTGCCACATGTTCCCCTCTTTGTGTTTGTTAATTTTTCCCTGACAGTTGAGCAGTCAGCCAGTCACGACAGTGAACTTTGCACACCGTAGCCAGCTTGAAGCAGCTGCCTCTATCACATTGTGCTCTGAGGTGACAATGCATGAATTTTCCCCAGCTTGAAAGGGCTTTTAAAAAGAAAGAACAACAATGAAAAATTTGAGATCAGTACCTTGCCTTTGATCCTTCCAAATCACAATGTGTTTCCTTTATAGCAGTAGATGCCAGCCTGTGAAGTTCCGAGTAACAAAATGTTGAACAAATGTAAGGAAACAATGTCAGCCATTTTTTCAGGTTTCTTTTGTGTGCAGTTTCACCCCCTGGATTTATGTAAGACCTTACCTAGATCACGAATGATGTACACCAAAAACCACATTGTACTCAGAAATGTTAATAACCATCAAAAGCTGTAGTGAAGACGGGTTGCAAACCTATTTTGGTTACACAGAGTCAAAACCATGAATCTTACGTGGCACAAAACAGTGTTGTGACGAGTCACAAATCTTTGCTGATTTACCTCCTTGCAGACAGTCTGGGGCAAGATCAGCCTGATGACTTACGCAGGTAGGTGGGTGCATCCTAATTCACTGTTGTTGCTGAGTTGAGCTGAAACTCATTCTCCCTTCAGAGTTTTTAGAGCCCCTCATTCATCTTGTTAAAAATTATTGCATGCTTTTAACATTCATGGTTATGAGTGTTTGCGGGGGAGGATTGGGGGTTTTTCCCTCTGCTTAGACCCTTTCAGTCTGTGTGCATGTGGGGATTAGGTGTCGGTGAACACGAATGTACTACCTATTGACATAAATCTGTTCTCACCCTCGCAAGGAAGCTGTACCTTTTTTTAGAATGATTGTTTTTACTGTCTACTGAAAGATAATTAATTTCCTTATTGGTCAGGTCCTCCTTCCACCTGAGAAATAGTCTTTCTGATTAAAAACACTTCAGTAAAAGCAATTTAGATAAAAAAAAGATGTAACACCTGTCAGTCTTTGGTACTGAGTAAAGTTTTATCACTGTATCTGAAAACTGGTGATGTTCAAAGAAAGAAAATCTATTCAGTCAGCCTGCCAAACTCCTATGGCAGGATACTGGCAGCAAACAATTGCCTCCCCCGGCCTGTCTCCTTTCAGCTGACTGAAACAGATGCTCTCTGCTTTCAAGCTCATTTGTTTCCTTGCTGTTATATTATTTTTTCCCCCTGAGGTAAACCTTGCCAACCCTGTTCTTCTATATCTGATGATATAACTAGCATAATATATGCCTCCCTACATCTGATTCTTGCCGTTTCACAAACTCCCTTGTTTATGCTTGATTGCTATGATTTTCTCTTGTAATGCCTTCTTAATGTTTCTTAGATTCTCCTAGATATCTCCAAGAAATAACTCTCTAAGTCCAGGCTGTGATTAAGTGTAGTTGTAGAAATACAGGCCGTGAGACCCATTCTGGGCTCCCTCTGCTCTTTCAGCACCAGTTCAAGTAGCACCTCTCGTCTCTGAGGCGTAATTCCGTTATCCGCCTGTATAAATACACAGTTAGATCTCCCCTCTCCAAAATACAGCCTTTCTCTGGTTTTACTTTTAATGCAGTCCCCAGCTTCCATCTGCTGCAATCTCGCATCCCAGATGTTGAAAACCTGCCAGTTGCTCAGCTGGGTTTCAGGACCTGAATCAGAATTTTTGGCATTCTGCTCATAGTGCTGGCTGTGGTTTTCTTCTCTTTTCTTCTCTTTGCGTCTCCATTTGAAGTCGGGTATGTTGGGTTTTGGTGATCGCCGTATCACAAATATTGAAGATTCTTCACTCCTTTCCCAATGACTTTTTGCTTTGCCTTGCATGTATCATCCATCAGCATTTCAGAATGTGGGCTGAAAAGCGTATTTAGGACGCTCTTATCTAACTTGAAACACTCTGGGGAGAGAAAAGTTATTTGCTCTGACTACTGCTGCTTTCTGCTGAGGCAGATTTGCACCAGTCTTCTAGCCTTCCTTTTCAGGCCAGTCCTTTGTAAGAAATCCAACTTCTTTGTGCTTAATGCAGTCAAAATCATTTTAGTACCAGATGAAAATGTTCTGCAGTTTTCCTTAAATGTTCTGGAAGTACACATAATAGTTTCGTTTCCTTTATTTCTATCACTTGCCTTTGGGATGAGTTTTAATTAGTAGAAAGCACTGGCTTTGTGATCTACTATGGATTAATACAATTTGTAACATCGCAGAAATATGTACTTTATCACAAAATACCTTCTAGATTAAGTAGAGAAAAACTATTTATTTCTAAAGGCTAGTCAAACTCTTAAGTAGGTACCAAAACTTGTAATTCTGCACAGCTAGATGAGGTGAGATGAGCAGTTTGGTTGTAATGCTTAATTTAGTAATGCCCTTTTTCTGCTCCCAGCACAGAGTTCAGTCTCCACAGAACCCATTCTCTGTAAATGAAATGGTATTGAGTTGTATCTCATACCGTGGGGAATCACCTTACCCAAATGAAATACGTGCAAGAGAGAGAATTCGACAGACCAGACGCATGGATAGCGGATACGTGTACTATAATCAGGGGAGACAAATGTGGTTTGTTTCTTTGTGGGCTTTTTGGTGGTGGAGGTGTTTTTGTCTGGTTTGTTTGAAAGAAAAAAGGATAATGAAAGTTTATAATTTTCTATCAATTTCTCATGTATATTGCAGACAAGATAAATACAGCAAAATCAAAATAGAATGATAGTGTAAATACCTATGAATCGTGCCACTGTCAAATAGGCAACAGTAGAATATTTGCTATGGTAATTTATAATGTATAATGCAAGTAAAACATTAGAGCAAACATTTGTGGTGTTTGTACATATAAGCCAAAATCTAAAATCTTACTGGTTTTAGAAAATGATTGCTAGTAGAAGCCAGAAGACTTGCTTAGGTTAACGCATTCTCTCCTTTTCTGTTTCCTGTAATAAGAGATACTCTCCAACATGGTTTTTAGGATGTGAATCCCAGCCATTTGAACAGATGTGCCTCATATATTAATTTTCTTCTAAAATTGACGTTTACAAGTCAGATGATCTCCAACACTTACCCCGCACTTACTTACAATGCTCTACAGCTTCATGTGCTAAACAGTATTGAAAATGCCGTTCTTGAAACTCAAAGTTGCGCTTAAAAATTGCACAGCTAAAGGTAAAGGAATTGCTAATTTAAAAGAAAACAATTGATAGAATCATCATTGGAATATTCCCAGAAACAAAGAACTTGCCTGTTTGTGTTTTGCTTTCTTACTGCCTTTCATTCGAGTCGTTTCCGTATAGATTACCTCATTTTCCAAGGCAACACGGTCTCATGTTGTTCGTTACGCTGGGGACGAAGAACAGTGCAAGATGGATGCTGGCAGGTTTCAGGAAGCAAACAACACAGCCCACCTTATAAATACATTTAGAAAGTACGTGTCTTCCCACCTGCCAGCTTTCCTCAAAATGAAACTGTAAACCCTACCTGCCTCAGAAAGGAGAATAAGGAAGGTCTGTATTTTTATGGAATAGATTATTGGGCCAAAGTTGTTACTTTAGAAATATATAGGTATACATTGCATATGCCATAGTTTCAGTGTTCACTGCATTTTGCTCTGATGAGGTTCCTTTTTTAAATGTTAAAAAAAACCCAGTCCACTTATCTAACATTACTGAGTTTGTGTTCAGATTGCAGTTTTCTTTCATGGAAAACACTGAAAAGGCCACAGACATTCTGCCATTGAAACGTTATTACGGAACGTTCCAGCCTAATTAGGGAGAATTTTAAAATTCACATACAGGAGAAATTAATTATCCTGCAATTTTTACTTGTATAAAAATGATGGCCGTTCTCATTGCCTAAACAGGCTGCTCTCAAGTCATAAAAACAGTAATTGCTGGGCACAGTAGCGTATACGTGACCCGATGTCTGACTGGCACATTTGGAGCATCTTATCAAAGAAAATTGAAATGGAATGTTGAGAAGCGGGATGATAGGCTTGGCATCTAGTATTCTGCATACATTTGGATTATTTGATGGTCTTCTGTCTGGTCTCCCACCATCCATTTTAACAGGTAACTACTTAACCTTTCTTTACTGCGCGTATTATTCTTTGTTCAACGCTAAGCCTTTCTGAAGTGAAAACGCTATACATACTGCAGTGAAGCCAAATGCATCTTTTTTATGTAAACTCTGTATTTAGATGCATAGGTATGTTGTGCATAAATTTCGGGATGAAGTTCTGTGAGGAGCAGCATCAGACGGTAGCACTGGTGGCAGGTATCATGTTCCTTCCCATGTGGCACTTTGAAGCTGCCTTTGGCGCGTCACTGAAACTGGGCTCACGCTGTGACACACCGTCCAGTAGCGCAGGATGGCCCGTGACAGACTGGTCACTGGCTGTTTAGCTGGAATGGGTTTGTGAGAGAGAGCGAGAAAGCTGGGAATGCACATGCCAAACGTTGTCTGAAGCCGAGTAATTTAAGGTACCTCTCCTATAAATTAAAAAATAACCCCAAATACTTAATAGATGGTAATTTTTACAACGCCTTTTTATGCAGTGGCTGTAGTTACGTGTGTGGTTGCCAGTTAAACACAGTGGTTTATTCCATTAAATCCAATTACGTTTTAGGCTTCTGTATCATCATATAAAACTGTAGCTGTAGAATACACCCCTTTTTCGATCCCTCCCTCAAGCAGGTTCAGTTTTGATGTGAAATAATAACAAATCAGATTTCTCATCTTGAGCTTTCTTCTGAGCTGACTAAAACTGGTAGCAGAACTTCCACTTCTGCAGGTAACAGATTTAGGGACTCCTGCGACCCGGGATGGGAGGTGGGTTTGGCAGACACATCTGGGGGAATGAACATCTGGTCGCTAGCGCCTGAGGCGGATGCTGTTGAAGCCGAGGGCCAGTCTGCCAGTGAATCCCAGCAGCAGAGGGTTGGGTCCTGCTGCAGCGGCCTTAAAGGTTTCCTGCGAGGATTAGGCTGGGGAGAGCGAAGGTGGAATGTGGGCCCACGTGGGCGAACCCTGGCTGCTGGGGTCTTGGGGGTGTTAGCTGCTGCCTGGCTTGGGGCTGGCGGGCTGGTCAGTACCCCTGCAGCGGTGGGTGTTGGCAAGGAGGGGAACTGCGCCGGGGGGAGTGGAAAATCCTCAGCTACGCCAAAGCCCTTGATCTGGGCTTCGTGCAGGTCTGATTTCGTGGCTGCTGTGGTGCATTACTAATATGAATTATGGCCATTTCTATTTATTTCACTGTGGGTGAACAGACGTGCATAATAAGCAGGAGCTAGTCAGAGTTAACGTTCATTTATAACGTAACTGTCAGCTATTTTTAACAGCCTGTTGATGGGCAGTGGTGTGAATGTGCAAGGTGGTTAATTCAGTGCATACGTCATGCTTCAACGGACACACTTACCCTCACGGTGAGGAAGGATTTATTCCAAGTTCTTGTTACAGGAGCGTACGTCTGTCAGGGGCATAGCATCTTGCCTGGTCACTCTTTTAAAGCCTTTGTAACTTCCTAGTTTTACGGCCTCCCAAAAGTCAATTTTTGTAGCCTCTTCACTTATTTTGGAGACAGAGCAAAAATGTGTGAGGCTTATTATAAGAGCACTTGGTTGACTTTTTTTTGTGCTTCAGAACCGTGCCGTGAGGTATCACACTTCAATCTTGTTCATTCAGAAGGAAAGGAAATAGTTACTGTTTCTGTAGGCTGTAAAAAGTCACAAGAACACAGAAACAGGCAGGTCCAAGTTCGAGCTGACTTTTGTTTGTCACTTTTGAATTTCCTGATCTGTGACTCTTCTCCCTTTCCCACTGTTGAAATGTATTTAAGAAGGTTTGTATGTAATGTTTCTTGTCTGCTTTTTGTCTCTAGAGGAGAGTGTGCTCTATTCACATTTATATAAGCTGGAATCGTATTTTACAATCGCTGTTGATTATTTTCCCCCCAAATGCAGTGTAAGAGGAAAATGAACGCGGCAAAGACTGATTTCTAGGGTTTGGTCTTCTGTAGAAGCTGAAATGAGATGTGAAACTGCCATTTTCCTTATGAAAGACTGCAAAGAGAGCATTACTTTCTGAGCGAGCTTTTCTGGGGAAGGGGGGGAGAAACCCTGGAATACGGAGTCTCATCAGAACCCTCTTGTTAACGGGTATTTTTGGTTTTTCTCTCAAATGACTGAGGAAATATCATGTATGAATTTATAAATAATTGCTTTCACTTATTTCTTTTGTATAAGCTGCCCAATACCCTTGCTATGCTGTATAAGTTGTGTTTCATGGAACAGTGCGAGTATGAAATAAAAAGCTAATTTTTGTTTTTTTAATCATCCGTGGATGCCACTATGAAAGCTGACATTGTTAAAGCCACTACAGAGTTTTCTATGAATACTTGTAAGAATTGCTTTGTTATATATAAACCTAAATAAAGAGATTGTATTGATACAGAGACATTGGATAAGAACATTTAAAAGGCTATTCTTTAGGTCTAAAAGAAAAGGCTTGCTGTAAAATGGTGCATTATTCCATTTATTAAAGATCATATTAATGACAAAAAGCGTGGTCTTCTGTGGGTTTTTCAGGGCATTGTTAGCCATGAGCAGTAAGATGCGCTCGCAGGAACGAGAGGAAATCCCCTGTTGGAGCTGTGTTTTGTTGGCCGAAGGATAAGGAACTATTTCAGACACCGTAGGCACGCGACAGATCGCACCCTGCACTGTTACCAGACGGCTGTGTGAAAGAACTGGGGCTTGCTGTTGCTGCACTGGTGCGTTGCCTCTGCTTGCTTTTTCACCCGTTCTCACTGGTCAGCCAGTTCAGGTGCTTGTACTGGCAACTACATACGGTTCTGTAGGCGTTTGAAAGCAGTGAGCCTTACGTAGCCTCTTGTCACATCTTGTCTGTCTGCTTAGTGTTTCAGTACAGAACAAAACCAGCAGAAAGAAAACAGGAGAGAGAGGCATTAAACTAAATACCTTTTCACAAACGATGTCAAGGCATTCTCATGCGCAGGACCTCTCCCAGCCCAGAGCTGCTGTGCTGCCCAGCAGAACTAGAAGAGATGGCTCAAGACAGTAGGACCCTGCAAATTTCCCCCACTGACTGGCCGGTCCCAGGAGTTCACTCACTGTGCCCCCTGAAGGTAAGGGGCTGGGAGGAGACGGATCCTTTTCCCACTGCAGGCTCCTCCATTCTGTTTCCTCGTGTTCTGCAACCCCCGATGCAAGAACTTAGTTTTGAAGGAGTTGTCTGGGATTTTTTACTTGCAATGAAGAGCTCTTCCTCTGGTTTCCCTTCTTGCAGTCATGCTTGTGGAGAGCTTCCTTACCTGGGATCTCCACCATACAACTGGTAGATAGGCTGTACCCAGGGGATGCTGTTCATCCGATCTCACCTCCCCAGAGACCGTTGGTAGGTGTGAGAGGGAGTCAGTGCTCCATGGCCATCTGGTTGCCTCTAAGGCAGGCATCGGGATGCTGAGGCTTTAGGACATGGATGTTTGTCCATGTGGAGAACAGAGGGAAATTAAAACAAAGCAGTCCCAAGAACTGAGTATCACCCCCACTGTGTCACCTTCCCTTCCTGACCAGAAGGAAAACATTAAATCTTCCCTTTACACAAGAAACAAGCCCCATCTTTCTTTCTAGCCATCCAAACACTAACTGAGCTGAAGCCATTCTTCCTGTGCATGTGGAGGGAGCTCCGTTCCCCTCGGTTCTCTCTGTGGAGCACAGACTGAGCCCCGACAGCTTGGGTGGTGCCACCACCACACGGCAAGCTCCCTCGGGCAATGGTCAACACAGCTTCGAGACAAAGTCTTGCATGAACTGCAACTCAATGCCATGTCACCAGACTGGTGAGCTCGTCTTTTCTTCGGTTCCACTCCCAGCGTTACCGGGTTTGTCTCGGCCTTGGGAAGGGGTTGCACATTAGCACCAACTCTGTAGCGTGGGACCTCGCTGGTTCCAGCGCTTTCTGTTGTACGCAGATTGCTGGGATCCATCCTGCACCTCAGTTACTTCATTGTCTGTATCTCTCCTTACTCAATTCTTGTTAATTTATTTTCTCTCTCCACAGTGATGGTTTTTGCAGGCAAATAAGAAAGTAGTGCAAGTCTTACACCTCTGTGCCCAAGTAACTGCCTGCTAAAAGCAAAGAAGGGAGACAAAACGAGGGGCTTCATTTCTTGCAGTCATAAATAAGGAGGAAGTAACAGAGTCAAGCAGTGTATGGCTTGAGCGTGTGACTATGGCAAATCACCCTGGCCTCACAGAAGAACCCAGAAACCCCTGGCTACAGCGAGAGACCATGGCAAGCCTCACTTCCCCTGTGAGCAGGAGGCAGGCTCCGTGTTCCAGGCTGGATTTGCGGCTACCTTGGTGGTTTTTGCCTCAGTGGGACAGTTACTGACAAGGAGAAGGTCCCTCCCTGTAAGAGAGCACTGTGCTGACAGGCAGCGGCTTGCTCTTGGCTCAAGATGGCTAAGCAGCACCAGCTGGCAGGAAAGAAGAGGCTGGCCAGGTCTTACTACCTATGTGTGGGGCTTTAAGGACAGCTACAGAGCTCTTTGTATCCAGACATCTCCATGACATTGGTGGGAGCCTGAGACCTCTGAAATCCTCCCAGGAACAGCTCAAAAAAAATCAGATTTCCTGGGAGGTTGTAGCCAGGGAGAGTCAGCGGGGGCCAGGGACACCAGGAGTGCTGGGAACCACATGAAGCTCTCATTCCCTGCTGCCCTGCATGGCAGCCCTGCCTCTGGAGTAGGGGAGAGAAGCCGGTGGCAGCACTGCTGCAAGTCAGGGCGGGATCTGCTCAACAGAGAAGTAACAAGGGTTCCTGCATGCCCGTTCCACCTTCCCCAGTGCCCTGGTTGGAGGGGCTGCTGCTACCGAGGAAGGCTGGGAGCATTGAGAGGGAGGCAGCTGTGACAAAAGAAGTAGACGTGCCCCCCCAGCAATTCTGACTCCTTGCTGACAGCAAGAGCAGCCAAGTGCTGCCCTACGCTGGCAGGTGTGGCTGGGGCTTATCCTGGGGCATCTGAGAAGCCTTGACTGAGCTCTGCAATAGCAAAGTGTTACTAGTGAATTTTACTGATAGTTTTTACTGGGTATGTGAGCTACTAGGGCTTAAGAAATAGTCTCCTCACAGATTTTCCTGTGTGACCTCATATACTCACCTCAGCCAGCTCTCTCCTGCAGAAATAACAACCACTTTTATTTGGCTTTTGCCTGGATAATGGGAAATGAAAGTAAAACAACAATAATTATATTCCCTTTGTTCTAGAGCAGTGATGCAGCTGCAGAACGTACTTTGTGGAACACAGCCACGTCAGTCTTCCATTTGTTTTCGTTCAGGGTTTTTTTCCCCATTTACTTCTTGCTAATTCTGATGTTATGGAAATTCTCCACGTGCAGGAGATTATAGACATCTGCTCACTGCCATGACCCAAAGCATGTTCTATTAGATAAGAAGGTTAATTTTCCACAGGCAGGAAAACTCGACTATACCAAAATGTTTGTGTCTCTATAAATTCAGCTTTTCATGTTAGGCTGAAAGGCTGTCATTCTCCATCCAATGAGGAGTTAAAGTGGTTTGATTCCTAGAATTTAAATGGCACACTTGAGACTTCTGCTTTTATGTCATGGGATCTTCCTCTTTTCAGCTCTCAATACCACGAGGAAAGTCTGCGAGAAATCCACAAATGGTGACCGGAGCCCAAGGCATGCTCTGGGGATCACTCATGGCGCTCGTACAAAGACAGCAGATACCGCTGCCCGAGGACAGCTGGTAGACTCTGGGGCAGCCCTGTCTGTCATGAGCGGTCTGTGCAAGATGATTAAGGGAGGCAAGTCTGTATTCACTGAGCAGAGTCTGAGCAAACGGCATTTCTAGATGGGGCTCGTATGGGCACTGGAAAAATATTAAGGATGCAAATACTGAGAAAGGTTAGAAACACCTGATCCAGGTGCATTTCAATTTCTGATGGGAAGGACAGGAGCTTCCAAAGACCCTCTATCACGATCCAAGCACCTCTTGAGAATGAGGATGTACACCCAGTATAAAGCAGGCATGGTTTGGGCAGATAATGGGCAAAAGCCAGTGGGCAGCATCTCAAGTGAGTGTATTTGAGGAAAGGGAAGGAGCATGGGGGGAGGGTAGAAATAACTTGTTTCAGGCATCAGCAACATGGTAGGACTCATCATTTGTCTTTGGCCCTATTTCTTTGTTGTCCCTGCCAAGTGCTAATAGGAAAGGATAGCACAGGGCATTGTGATAAAGAGGGTACAGAGGTGGTGTTCGCTCATTTTACTTGTGTCACTGCTTGCAACAGGCCTGCAAGCAGCTCCTAGGAGCAGTACAGGCTTTTTTGCTTTCCCCTGTCACTACTAAGCGCACTAGCAGCCTTTGTCTGCAAGTAGTTCACACCACGCGCTATCGTATTTCCTCATCAGAATGACCAGAAATATGGTTTTCATAAGGTACTTTAATGTGCATGGAACTGTGTGCATAAGAAGTGAGGTTAGTTTGTTCTCTGTTCCTGGATTTGTTACTGACAGTCTGTATTTTTTGCAGAGATTAATATTCTACCAGTCTGCTGCGAGATTGAAATTATGCCTATTTTCTCTATTTCTTTCTCCCTCTTTCTCCCCCTCTCCCTTTCCTCTTATTGGAAAGGTATTAATTGAGCCCTGCAGATACGATGCAAAGAGTAACTCCTAGCACCTCCAGGCCTCTGGACCAGTTAAAAAATCAGATCTGACACAAACCACTGTAGCACGTTGTAGGTCTGACTCCAGTCAACAAGGTGGGTGCTGCTGCTGCACACATCAGTTTCAGCAGTGCAGCTGAGCCGTGTATGGGTGGCCAGAGAATCTCCTGCAGCACGGAGGCCTTGCTGGATCTCTGCTGAGGTGGAAGGTCTTTATTGGGAACCTGCATTCTGTTGCCATGCCAAGAATTTTCTTGCAGGACCATTAAAAATTCTGAATCAGTCCTCAGAAACAGCTGGCTTAAATTCACTATTAAGCAAGCTAATTTAATTTGTTGTCTGCTTCTGGAAAACCAGAATGGAAGTAAATCATGTGTTTGAGCTTTAGCCTGTGATCATGAGGGATAGAAAAGTGCTTTTAAGGCACAGGCAGGCAGAAGTTCCCATCTGCTTACATAAGCCATGAACTGAGACTCTAAGTGAAACATGAGGCATTTGAAGCCAAGCAGAAGCAAGCAGCACTATCAAAAAGGCTTGACTTGGGCACCGTGTTAACTCTAGCACAGCAGCCAGCCACAGGAGATACTCACAGGTCCTCCTCTTGGAAACCAGCAGCGGCCAACAAGCTGCAGACTTAGGGAGCCTTCCCCTGTCCCAGGTTGGGGTGCAGGAAGCAGGCAGAGGAACTGAACTCTGCTAGGGGAGGGAGGAAAGGATGGTTCTTCATGGTTCGGAAAGACCCCAAGTAGACCAGGTCTGAGGATTTACTGGTCTCTGCTCCAAGGACATGAAACAACCTGCAGGCTCGTCACTATGAAGGCCTAGCCACGCCAACCGTGACTGCTGGAGACGTCTGCATGCTCCTGCGGAGCAGCGTGAGCCTGACAGCCTGGCTGAGCATTTGGTGAGGCCTTGGCCGCTAACAGCAGTGGGGCTTGGGGCATTGCCCAGCTTTGCTTTTTTCATCATCTCGAAGATCACATCCTCTCTCTCCATGATGGCTCTGGCTCTCCAGCAGGCAAAGTCAGGCTGAATGTGAGGTGCAGTGCACGAGGACAGGATGGCACAACTGAAACAAACTGATGTCTGTTTGAGGTGTAACCAAACTAGTTAAAAGCTCCCGTCCCCCATGGCTGAATGCAAGGAGGATTCAGAACACTGCTTGCTCCATTCTTCCTGAGTAGTTTTTTTCCTAAATCAGAGAACCCATGCTTCCACTTCATCACACACTCTGCTACAGTTATTTAGTTTAACTACATGGCTAGTATATACATGTGGAAAGAGAAGTAAATAATTTTGTCACTCCTCTCAGTGCATGCATAAGCCATGACAACATGCTTTTCACAATCTCTTTAGCTTTTCTAAATGTTATAAAAACAAGCAGAAATGAAGCAAGATTGTAGGCCTGAATCCAAAGGAGCAAACTCTCTGCTCTCTCGAGTGTCTATAGTTATATGCCTCTTCATCACATATACAGGATGTTTATCATCCATAATATGGCCATAAAATCTACAGTATTGAAAAATTGTCATTTATCAAATTAATTGATAATGCCAACAATTGAAACAACTCATTTACAGTATATAATTCCATTATACTCACAGCACAGAAATTGTACTGGTGGCTTGTAGGAGCTCTCAGTGTTTAATGTTTGTAAATCCAAGTTCCCTTCTGCAGCTTGTACACATTCTTCTGCCCTGAGACTAGAAATACAGAAACGCATGTTACATCTCCATATGCAACACAAATACAGACAAATCTCTGCATTATATTTGCAAGCTCTGTAAATACATGCTGAAAACACTATGGTTTTGGAAAATAATCTTGAAGAAAAATTAACTGCTTCCTAAAAGGAAGGAATGTTTTACTGTTAGAGAGGAAGAATTATGTGCAAATTATTATTCAGCATCTTTCTTGCAGAATCTCCTGGGGAGATTAAACTGTGTCTTGCTTAAATGAACTAGGCCACTTCTCTCAATGTTACCAAAACCAAAGATTCCGAAATGCCTTTGCTGCTGCTCATTCTCTTCCCTCAACAGAACCCAGGAACAGTTGCACTCTCGGCTGGTGAGGGCTCATGTTGGTGAACCAAGCTTGACTCCAGTTGCCCCTCTCCTTCAGCAGCTGGACACCCACAATGAGGTTATTGCTTAGTGCTGCTGCTGACACTTAACGCGCGTTCAGAAAACTGATCTGTATGCATGGAAAAATGCGTTGCGGGTAGGTGAACTTAGCACTGGCTTCTAACAAAACTAACCCCGTACTTCTCCCAGGTAATGATGCGTGCCATGAAGGCGCGGGGGAAACACCGCTCAAGCCTGCGCTTAAGTGTTTCATTGAGGAATGGGCTTTGCGTGTCACAGTGTGTTATCTGACTGCTAGTGAGGCATTGAAGCCTCAGGATGTTATTTATATTAGAACTTTTCTTAAAGATTGTTCTTCATAACATGTGCCAAGAGCACATTTTGCTTTGTCTTTTGCTTATCACATGTAGTTTGATTTATGCCCAAGGTCCCATCTGTTGTTTTTTATTGTTTTAATCTTAATACCTTATTTCAATCTGCTTGCCTCCTCAAATCCCCTCAGATATTCTGGAATATTAACTAGGATCTTACAGGTTTTGTGTGAAGCAAAGTCTATTGTATTTGTCCTATTTTTTTTAAATGTCTTTTTCTCCTGTTGATGTTGAACACCCACATAAACAAGCAAACACACGCTGCAAGGGATATATAAGAAATGTGGTGAAATATCCTGGGGCATAATCTAATATTTAGATTAGATTCCCAGAATCTGTAATATTTCAACCTTCAATATCTCTTGCAACAACTGTAGGTGAAGCGATTTCAGGCAGTATATTGTTACTTCACATGTGCTGCTTTGCATACATTTAATTTTGGAATAAGACAAGAACATATTTGAAGCCACTTGGAGCACAACAATTTTCCATCATGTTTGCTATTATTACTATTATTTTTAGCAGTATGTTTTTCATAATAAATATTTTTGTGCGCTGTGAGCAATTCTACTCATAAACCTCCCACCCATACAACAAAACTCCCTAAGTATTAGTTGTTTAGCTAGCCATACAGTAGGATTTGGGCCTCTGAACTTAGTTAAACCTCTTTGACCCTTGTTTCTTTGCTTTTCATTCCGGATTACTATTCTGACCACTTCCCTGACTTGTTTACATCCCCATTTTCAGCAGGCTGCAGATTTGCTTGTGCAGGTCTGTGTGTTTTATCAGTCTGCCTTTGAGAGCACTCCTGATGCGCTTCCAACGTTTGGATTGATTTGTTTGTACCTGCAGCTTTTACTACACACCCTATTTTAAGAAAGAAACAACACCTGGCATGTAAGGGGATGTCTGCAACACCTAGATTTAATCTCCCCACAATGCCTGTGAAGCAGTACATTTTGGAAGGCCTCTGGTGAAGTGCTGAGTGCCGTGGGAGGTGGGTGTGCTCAGCACCTCTCCCGGGTGGCACTCTGCGTGGTATGTAAGCGTGCCAGTATCTGCTCAGCTCCTGCGGGCCAATGACTTCATTAAAATACCAGGTAGAGAGGGGCTAAAGATGCAGGGATGGGTCTTGTGTATGTGGGATCACGCGTGACTCCTGTGAGTTTGGGGTCACTAAGGTGACCGAGATTGCTAACAGGCATCTTCAAGTGATACTGGCTCATAGCCCCTACACTGACAGTGAGTTCCCTTCCTGTTTGGACCACTGTTGCACCATTACATTAGGTGTTCTGGCCAGAGTAAGGGCATCATGGTTGTGAAGAAACCACAGCCTAAAGGTTCTGCGTGAAACCGTATGAAATGCGTTGTTCAGAGTTGGCCTAGACACTGTTTGGCAAGGTCCGAAGGCAGTAAGGAGGGTAACAGCTGCAACAAAACCCAGAGCTTGGGAGGTGTGAATGACATGGGGAGTCTGGGGGCATCTGGATCCAAGTCACTGGGGGCTGGGATTCTGTTTGGGGTTTTTCTGGTTAATTAAAAAAAAAGTTTCAAAACTGTTTTCAAGTAATCCATAATCCTGCATGAGTTGTTTCCATTATTTCCGTGAGGTGTAGGAGTAAGATCCTGTCGTAACACATTTGTTACAGTTCAAACAAATTAATGTGTGAGGTACATGGGTGTTAGATTAGGTATGAGTACATGACTTTACATGTACAACTTTCACGTCTAATGCATGGAAAGCAATACAACTGCTGCTGAGCAGCATACATAAATGCTTTGCTTTATATTCTCGTAACAACTGTGTGGAGCAGTGCCATTTTTGCAGTGTGACAGTAACGTGGGAAGTACTATAATTGTCACAGATATCTTCTGCATTCAAAGTCGTGACTTGGCTCCATAACATGCATCATGCAGATAAATATGAATCAATACCTTTCATTTTTGGCCTTTTCAAAACATTAACGGGAATTAGAACGTGGACAGAGTAATTTATGCCTTAAAAATATCTTTACGGCACACTGCTTCCAAACCACCCCAGCAAACTGTCCAAAGGGATGAAAGCCTGCTGGCCAACTGTACTGGGACTGGCTGTGGGTGCTGTCACAGCAGGAAGAACAGCAAAGAGGATTGCATCCCCTGCTCTGGACTGCAAATTGCAACAAAGTGAATGAAATGCTGCATATGTTAACCTGCTTTAGGTTAGCTGTGCCGTCTTGGGTTGCCAACAAAGCAGCAGTCAGGTTCCACTTATTTCTCCAGACCTGCTGGGGTGCTGGTTTTCTACCTCCCAGGCATTTTACCTGTGTAGCACCATGAAGCACAGGTTCTCTTTTTCAATATATACAGAGTCACTGAGGGAATTACGAGATCCCTTCACCTCCAGTACTGGTGGTATGCAGCCCATGCTGTTCTTTGCCTCTCAGCCATTCCTGGTGATGAATGCACTATCTCCTGGATATTTCACTAATTAAGCAGGATGCCTGGGATTACCATGCTTTGCTGCATTATATGAGCATGGCTTGTAATGGCTACAAGAAAAGGACTGGGAAGTGGCCCTATGTGTATGATTTATAAGGCAACTTAAATAAATTGCACACTTTAAAAAAATGGATACAACACGACTGATGGTGATCTGCCAGGCTTCTGGTTCCTTCCCTTGACATGGACACTTTCAAGGATAGCCCAGGATAATTCTTAAGAGTGAGCACAGCCTCTCATAGCCAGTTTTGGTTGACCTATCCTGCAGGTCATATCACCAGTCTTTACCTGTGAACAAACATAATGTCGTTCAAAAGAAATTTAATTAATCCAGAATGCAAGAGCTAAATTCATAACAACCTCATCACCAGAAATGCACCTGTCTTATTTTGTTTTGCCAGCCTGATTTCTCAAAAAGCTCTTGACTCCAACAAGAGCTTTTTACCTTCAAGGCTTTTTACCTTTTTTACCTTCAAGGCTTTAGGTAGACCAGTGTCCAGGCATCCTTAAGAAGGGCCTGTGCACACAGACTTGCTCTTCAGGTTTGTTAAAATTGGCAGCCATGAGGATGGAGCTCTTCAAAGGGGAAGTTGCGGCTTTTTAAGTTAAGACGACTTCAATCAGGAACAGCAAAGGAGAATGCAGAAGGGAAAAAAACAAACCCAAGCACAACCAGGCTGAAGAGAGAATGGTATGCAATTTGTTGTCACACCATTTGTATCATCGCAATGGTATTCAATTGCAACACGCGACTTGCAGAGCAATATTGAAAAGAATTTGGGCTAAGTTCTGGTAGTCCAGAACTGGCGTTTGCAATAGACATGGAGAGAGGATTTATTCCTTCACGTCTTGAAGGTGCTACAGTGTGCTTACCTTCCATCTAAACAACCCAAACACGCATGCGTTCACTTATCGTACAAATCAGGTTAAGAGGGTGCCAGCAGTTATCAAGTATTTTTAAAAGATTGCAGTGAGGTTGTAACTAATCTGATGGAAAAGAGTAAACACTGCAATTAAGGGAAAAGGGGGTCAAGTCTGCCTGGATATTACCCACGTATCTGGTGCCACCGTCGGTAATGCTAAGCTGGTGGCAAAGCGATTGGATAAACCGCTGCCGAGGCCTCGTCCTCTCGCACAGTGCATTTAGAGCTAAAAATAACTGAGCGGCCCTGCTTTTAAGGTACAACCGTTTCCTTGGGATGGGCTCCGAGACAAGGGCGAGCCAAAAGCGCCCCGCCGCCGCCCCCCCCGCCGGGTTCCAGGCCTTCCACGTGACCGTGGACACCTCGCCTAGGCCGGGCGCTGCAGCGGGACGCGGAGCGGCGAGGAGCACCTCCCGCACCCACCTCGCCCTTCGGGGGCCGGGTCGCGGCCCTGTTTGGCCCCAGGGAGACTGG
>NW_010236889.1:0-1555 GCF_000690775.1 Eurypyga helias
ACCCCCACATTGCACCCCCACCCCTGCCAGTGCTTCTACACTGGTGCCGCCGCACTGAGCACCAGCTTCACCAGACCCCACCAAGGCCAGCACCGGGACTGACCCCCCACCCAGCCCCACTGCCGAGACTAAAACGAGGCCCCAGTGAGGGCAGGCATGGGGGGGACCCCCCAGCACCCCAGCACAGTCCAGCCCCCAGCTCACACCCAGGGAAGCTCAGGCTGGAGCTTCCCTTCCTGGCAGCGGCTGGCAGGTCTCCGGTAAATGCATCCCACGGCGGGATGCTCCCTGCACACCTGAGACGGGAATTTTGGAGCCTGCGGCCCCGAAAGGCATCGGGACAAGCGGTGGGAAGAGCTGGGACCAGCAACCGAGGTGGAGGAAAAGCACAAGAACAAAACTGCAACACAGAGTTATAATCCCAAAGAGATGCCGACCTCCCGCGGCCGGGAAGCATCCAACCCCACGCACCAACGGGGCTGAACCCCAAAGCCCCTCCAGGACCCACCCAGCCACAGCCAGTCTCATTTTTGGCACAGCCTCGGGGGTTGGTGGTTTTTTTTTCGCTCCAGGAGCCTCCTCCCTGCGCTGCCTGCGAGGAAACGTCCTAGAAACGCCAGAACAATACCACGTCCTCTCCGCAAACTCACAGACGTTTCTGTCCTGACTTGAGGAGCTTTGACCTGGGTTTGCATCTTGCCTCTGTACCGCTCGCTTCTTTTTTAACAATAGGGGAAAGCATAATAGTTTATTTTAACTATGAAATATATTGCTATATTATAAAGGTTATTGTAACTTTCAATTATGGTTTTGTACCCAACCCGGCTGTCAGCAGGCAGCCACGCCATGCCAAAAATGCCGCTTTCTGAGTACAGCCGCGGCTCCTGGGGAGGACGGAGGCCAGGGGGGGCAGAGGAAGGGGGGCAGGATCCCAGCCAGAAAGGCTCCCCACGCTTCTTATCCTTTACTCCTCCAGGTACTCATTCCCATTACCTGGAAGGTGAACTTTAGCAGGTCGGATCCACGCAGCCCGATGGCACCGGAGCTTTGCTTCTCCCTAGGGAAAGGTCTGTCCCTCTCTTCTCCCCGGGTCTCCCCGGTTTCTGGAAAGCCATTTCCCACCCCAGCTGTCTCCTCCAGCTGAAGGAGGGACTCAGCTCCCTTGGCACAAGAGCCAAAATTCCCCCTTTCCCCCAGGATGGATGCTCTCGTGGAAGAAGTGGTGAAGGGTGCGCGTCTTCCTTCCTCCGGCCGGGCTTCCGGCACGTCTTGGCTCGGCGCAGGCAGGATCCAGGCAGGTTTTGAACTAGGGAATCGCTTGTGCCTAGGAAAGGGTGAGGGTGCAAACATCCTCCCCCTCGGCGAAGCCGGTCTGCGCGCTGCTCTGCGTTCGGCCTGGGGACCGGCAGGCAGGCAGGACTCTTCCCGCCTGCTTGGGCTCCCGGACATGGAGCCGGGCCGTGCGGCCTTGGCTCAGAAGGAAAAAGGCTTTTTCTTCTCAGGTCAACACCTAATTTCTGGGATGGGGGTAAGGGCAGCCCTGCCCTGATGATCT
>NW_010236889.1:1587-1820 GCF_000690775.1 Eurypyga helias
ATCTGCACGGCCGCAGGCGAGGGCTGTGCTCCCGGGAGTGATCCCTCTCTCCCAAGTGAATTGTCCCAAGGGAACACAGCCACCATGCCCGGGAATGTGACCGGTTTGGGCTCCACCTCTGGGAGCTGCGGCTTTTGCTCCCTCCAGCCCCAGGCTGCGATGGCACGGGAGGAAGCCCAGAGTGTGGACGGGAGACGCGGTGAGGTTGCAGGGGCTGCTCCGTCTCAGCCTTC
>NW_010236889.1:2181-9862 GCF_000690775.1 Eurypyga helias
TGCTGGCCCCTAGACCCAAAATTCTCCCCCCAGAACCCAGCTGGCAGACAGTGGCTGCTGGGGGTTGCCCAGCTGGGGCTGGTTTTGCCCCACACGTTTGCCCCCACTTGTGGGGCGGCTGTTGGAGGTAGCTGTCCCCCGTTGGAACATGGTCAGGGGTTTATAGCTCTGCCAGGGAAGAGGGGCTGGTTCCCCTGGGGAGGGCAGAACTGAGCCTCCCCTGCTGCCAGCTGGGTCTGGGGGTACCGGGGGATTTTTAGGGTGCTTGGCTCGCTACACCGCTCCCCCTCAGGCTTCTCTTGCCCAGCACCTCCCAGCCAGCTCGGAGCCCGGTGTGATGGTCACCAGGTAGGTTTGCTGGGGGGAAGGCGATTCCTCAGCAGTTTGGGGAAGATGCTGCTTGCTGCAAAGGTCTGCACTGGTTTGCACTGGTCTGCACTGGTCCCAGCTTCTCCTCTCCCAGCTCTGAGCTCCCTCCGGAAAGGCTCTGGGTAGCAGAGAGAAGCTTTTTCAGGGGAGAGGAAAAGCTGCTCCATGGGATTAGTTATTTGCCTGTGGGATGAACCACCCTGGAGCCCTGTGGGGCACCGGGCAGGGGTCCGGCACTGCCTGCCCAGTGGGTGCTCTTGCCTGGGGGCTTCCGTGCTCTGGGTGCCATGAGACGTGCGCCCAGCTCTGCTCCTTCTCCTGCCCAAAGTGTTCTTCCCCTCGCTTGGGGTCTCAGCACGCCCCAACCTGCCACCGCACCTCCCAGACGGAGCCGCTTGCGAGTCCCTGTGCGGTCAGGATCCAGCCCCGGGCTTACACCCCTCCTCCTGGCCCCATCGCTCGGGCTGGGGGGTGGCTGCAGGGACTGGCCCGTCCCACAGCATTGCCATAAACCCAAGCTGTACCCAGAAACAGGCATGTTTTAAACTATGGCTTTAACCTGTTCACTGTAAAAAGTGCCTTGGACTTTAATCTGAAGAGGTCAGTATCTATAAATATTTACCTGTGCGGGTGTGTAAGTATGCAGCTATCTATGTATAGTTACACACACAAATATATGATATCTACGTACACCGCTAAGTGCTTCAGACCCCTCTGTTCCGGCCCCGGGAGCTCCCTCGGTGCCCCCGTTGGGGGTTACACCTTGCCGTGGGCAGGTCTCGTGCCCGGAGGGCTGCTATCGCTGCGGTGGTTCCCCCGCGGGTGCTGAGCTCTCAGGGTCTCCCTGCTCGTGGGGGGATGCTGAGGCTGGGGGAGCCTCTCTGGCGTGCCGGGGTGATTGTAAAATCTCACATGTTAATTGGTGCCCCTCGGGAGACCCCGGCTCCCGGGCAGCTGCTTTGCTTGCCATGAGCGAGGTGTTTTCCAGCCACATGCTCCCCAAAGGGCTTTTTTGAAGAGTTCCCGTGCTCCTGGGCGGGGGCTCAAGGAGGGAGCGAAGGAGCTGGATGGCGTGGGGGATGCTCTTTGCTCTGACTCTGCGCTGAGACTCCCCGAGCACTTCCTTCCCCTCACCCCGGCTCTGCCCTAGCATCAGAGCCGGGCTGCTCCCTCCAGCTCAGCGAACAGCTCGGTTAGTCCCTCACCTCTACAGAGACGAGGATAAAAGCTGGCTGGGGTGCAAAGGGCACAAAAACAACCTCCACAGAGGGAACATGTTGGTCGAGAGAAGGGGAAGCTGGAGCCTTTCCCACTGAGCGCCGCTACATCCAGGCGACGAGTCAAAAGCCTTGCTCAGAGCCTGGCAACGCTGTGCCACGAGCTTTGGCTCGCTCCGACAGCCAGCAGGCACTAAGGCAGCAGCCCGAGGGACTGGCTACCCCAAAACGCAACCCCACACGTGGGCCAGGAGGGTGCATGACCCCCAGCTGACCTGGCTATGGGTGCTGTGGGGCCAGCAGAGCAGGAAGGGGGGGTGATGTGCAGTAGTGGAATTGTGGTGAATCAATAAATTGGGCTTTTATTTTGGTGTTAATCCTTGTAAATCCTAAAAAATACCTCCAACAGTCTGGGGGACTCTTTGATAGGCAATTAAAACCCTCAAGCTCCGTTTCCAGTATTAGTGGCTTAGCGCAGCAGAGCCCTGACATACCAAGGCAGCTGTATTTCTGATACTGCCCACGGAGACAAGGCAAAATTCATTTAATCTTTGTGTGCAGCATGAAATCTGTTTTTATTAATGGCTTGGGATTAAGGCTTCTCCAAGGAGAAGGAGAATCACATCCATAACGCGGATTTCCTTCCCCCTGCAGCCGGTTGCCCTTCGCTATCCCAGCCCGGGAGGGAGGGAGGACACTGGTGTGTGGGTGGGAGGGTCTGGGCACCTTCACCCACCCCAGCGTGACTGCACCGGGGTGTGCAGTGACAGGAGAGGAAGTGCACTTTGGAGGAAAAGAAGGGAAAAATGAAAAGCTATTGTTTTGCTCAACCGTTCCTTACAGAGCGCGCTTTATGTAACTGCTGGCCTTCATGAGGGAGGGGAAAACCACAAGCAAATGGCTCTGCAAGGGACGGGTTTGAATCGGCACCTGCCCGCTGGGAGCAAGCGGGACGTGGGAGGCAGCTCCCGGTGACAAGGGAGGGCAGGGACTGGGGTCTTTGGATCAGGCTGTGCAGTTGAGGAAAACAGCCCCAGCATTTCTGCACTCCGGCATCTCCTCGGCTCATGAGCCATGCGCCTGTCTCCCTGCAGCTTTTGCTCCCAAGGGGATGGGGAGGGCGGTGAGCGAGGAGTAGCCATGGCTTACAGCTGGGCAACCCAGACCTGGTCCACAGCTCCCGAGCCCAGGCAGAAAAACCTCCTGTAAACATCCTTTGTGGAAATAAAATGAGCTGGGGGCCTTTCTGGCAGCTATTTCCATCTTGGATGGGTTCCCTTCCCAAGGTGAAATTGAGATTGATAATTCACCACCCCAACCTTGGGATTCCAGGCACCGAGGGGGTCGTTTGTTCCTGTTAATTATCCTGGAGGCCAGATCGCGCCTTCAAGAGATACGTGCGACGGGAGCCGAACAGCTCGGCACTGCGAACGCCGCTCCGGAGCCCTCGAGCGCCCGGAGGCAGAAGCTCCTGCTCCAGAGCCAAACTGTTGGGATTCAGTAGCTGCCGGAGCCTGTGACAGTGGCACTTTTGCCCTGTCCCTCCACGCAGCGGTGACACGTGGGTCTGGGTCCACATCTCAGGGCTCACAGGGTGTATTTTAGCTCCTGAGCTTCCCACTCAGGCCAGGGCTTGCACATCAGCTTCCTCTTCTCTCCCAGACGTGCCTGCAATTCCCACAAGCATCCACGGAGGATGCATCTGCACAAAAAGCTGCCCAGCTCGTGCTAACGGCAATTGTGTCCCTTTGCGTGGTTATCGGGACGGAAGAAGCCGTCGCCATTTCTCAGAGCCTGCCGGCCTGGCGCTGGCACACTACGAGGGGTCTCTCAGCAGGGATCGGCTGTAAAATGCAACCATAAATGACGCTTTTCTACCTAAATGGGTATCTCTGGGTTTCCTGCTGGGGAGCAGCTGCCATGCTGGAGCATCGGCAACCGTCGCCAGTCGGCCGGTGGCGGGGGCTTTGCTGCAAAACCTGCAGACACGTTACCACCTTGTCCGCAGGAATATTTCAGCAGAACCAGAGACCCAGGGCCAGGAGCGGAATCAGACTCCTGGGGCTGCTGGGGAGAAGCTGCTGGTGGCATGAGAGTCCCCACGGCCACCCTGCGCCAGGGGAAGCCCTTGCACAGCTCAGGGACGAAGGATTAAACCCGTAAGGCGGCATTCCCAGAAGTGTTGGCGATGTGGCCGGGTGCTGCAGGGGCTGAGTTTTGATGTGCTTGGCAAAGCCACCTCCTCCCCCTCAGCAGCCCTTGCCAACGCGGAGCCTGGCTTCCAACCCGTGAAAGGGCTCGGGCATCCTGGCCAAAGGAGGCAAAAAGCAAAGAAGTAACTTCACTGAAGAAGAAGTTGAGCTCTTTTCCATCTGAAAAATAACTGGATTTGGGTGAGAACCGGTGAGCAATTCCCACGCGAGGCCAGGCACAGACCCCCTGTGAAGCCTCAGCTACCGCAGAGGGCACCACCCAAGCCCCTCGCTGCGCAGCAGGAGGTGGCCGGCTCGCCTCCTTCCTGGAAGAAACCGCAGGAGCCGGAGGTGGCCCTGGTTCCCAGGTACAGCCGAGGCACCGTCAGCGCTCCCTGCGGCTCCTCTCCTCCCTCTGCCACGCCAAGCCGCGCTGGCACGGGGCCGGGGAGGATGCTGCTTGCTCCAAAGCTGGCACCGAACGTTGGTTGAGAGCAACAGGTTTTGTACTAATTAAAGAGGAATCAATTAGGCTGCAAGATATTCAGCCACCTGGTGCTTCTGACTATTTTTTCCTCCTCCTTCTTTTTTTCCTTAATGTGCTGCTGCTGCCTCCAGGGAAGTCATGAAAGAAGCAAGACACGTTCCAGTTTCTTGCTTTCTTTTAGATTAAAAAATGCTGTTTGTGAGGAAATCTGTGCAGGCTGACCAATTAAAGTGCTGCACATGTCCCTGAGATCTGCAACCGGCTTCTCCCGTGCCATCCATCACTCCCCCCAGCCGCCCTCCAGCCTCTCCATCAGCGCGTGTCGCTGGCTCTGCCAGTCGGTTTGTGCTGCGTGAAAAAAATAATCCGCAGCGAATAAAGCAGAAGTGGCGAAGGAGGTGTAATAGGATCCCGTGGGAGGCACGAAGGAGTCCTACAGCGAGGAAGCCCTTCGGAGACCCAGCCGCGCCAGGCTTTCCCCTGCGAGACGGTCCTTCCCGGTCACTCTGGGCGTGAATCGGGGAGCGGGGAGCAGCAACCCCGGGGGTTTGCCGAGCGCTGACCTTGAAGGACATGGTGGGGTCGGGGGGTGCCCCGTGGCAAGTACCTCAAGCAATGTGGGGGAAAATCAGACGCTGGTGCGGTGCCAAGCAGCAGAGAGGTCTGGCGGGGGCTGCACAGGATTCCTTTTACCCTCCAGCAGATGATTTTCCCACCTGCGGCTCTGCCCCGGGGAGGGATTGTGAAATCCTTTCGGTTTGTCTGAGCGCACACGAAAGCTCTCTTGCAGATAAATCAGATTTAATATTGAATATGAAAGGGAACAGCAAAAGGCAAAAAGGGGAACCTCGACTTGGATGGCGATGTAAAGGTCACAGGAGGGAATATTAATGTCATGTCGACTGACACGTACTCGGAAGCTCCTTGAATTCTGGCATTAGGGCAGATTCATTACTTTGATTCCTTTTCTGGGAACCGCTGCATCAGGTGCAGCAACACTGACCCTGGTCCCCCTCCAAGAACAAGCTCTGGGAGGTGCTGGGTGGCTCGAGGAAGGTCCGGGGTCCTCGTCTGACACCCTGTGCCGATGCTTTGGCCAACACCCGAGCAATGACAACTCAGTGGGGGAGAGGCTGACTGGCCTGGAGCCACGCCAAGGGGAAAAGCTGGCATTGGAAGCATGTTTTGTCGCGGTGGGAGCGGCCGGTCTTCCCATAGCCCCTCCGCAAGCCGGAGGAGCCCCTGGCCATCGTGGCACTGGGCTGGAGGAGACCGCGGTGGGGTCTGGCCAAGCAGACGCCGTGACGGCTCTAAAAGCACGATGGATGAGCCCGTTAGCATCCAAGAGCTAAAGGTGAAGGCTGGGCTCACGTGGCATCCCCTGCCACGGGTGGCTGCGCCGCAGTCTGCCTTCTCCTGCCTATTTTCAAGGGTATCTTTTGTAACAGCCGGAATAAAACTGCTGCTTCCCACCACTGCAGCTGCCGTGGGAGTCTCCACGCCGGCTCCTTCGCCTGCTGCAGCTGTGCCAGCCCCACCTGCCTTTCCCTGCCGGGCTCCACGGCAGCTCAGAGCCAAGGATGGAGACCGTGGGAGCACACCGTGGCATCCCTGGAGCACACTGATGCCCGAGGGGGATAAGGATTGCATGGACAGAGGCGCTAGGAGACATGGCAGGGTCCCCTCTTCCCCTCTGCTCCGCACCACGAGCTCTCGAGATGAATAATCGCTGCTGACGTCTCGGGAGCACAGACACGGCAGCTGCCGGGGCTGTATCGCAGCTCAGGTTTGCTCCTTCGCTGTGCGGCGAGAAGCCTTGAGGGAAAAGGCTTGTGCAATGCCCTGGAGAGCTCTGCTGCTTCCCCAGCTAGGAACCATCCCCTCGGGAGCAGGAGCTGCAGGCACTGGAGTGACGGAGATTTTCCACGCCGGTTCCCAGCTGTGCATCGGCAGCCAGAGACAGGAAAGGAGACGCGTTTGGGAGGACGTGGGAACCGACTCGGCCCAATTCCTCGCTCCACATCTGAGGAGCCTGGAGCGCTTTGAGGGGTGCTTCTGCAAGAGGGCCAAAACCTAATTGAACCTCTTGCCTCGGCAGTGCGAAGGCAGAGCTTGCCCCTGGGGTGGAGGGGAGCAGACACCGGCACGGCTAATAACACCCGGCTCCCGGGCCTGCCTCCAATTAAAAAACGCTGTCAGCTGATTTAGGAGAGTAACAGAATGTCCCCTTTGCAATCACGCCACCGGCTTTTATCTCTCTTGTAGGAACAGGCTGCCTTCAAGAGCGAGGAAGTGATATTTTAGCGTGTCTAATAAAGCAGTTTAAAATGAAACTCTGCAGAACAATAGCCTTAGCTGAGAACTGGCATTCGAACAGAAAGTCGGGCGGGGGAGCTGTGCTACAATTTATTTCCTCTCATTTCATTTCATAAGAGAGAAGCAAAACAAAGCAGACACCTGAGGCATCTCCAGCCCGGGCTGGAGATTTAGCAAATGCTGCCATCGCGCGGGGAAGCCTTTGCTCAGCCCCGGGGAAGCGGTGGGTTTGGGGGAGCCCCCAGGAAAGCAGGGGTGCAGGATGAGCCCCAGCATCCCGGTATGTTGGTGCCGGGCGAGTGAAGGAGCCCTCTCCATCCTCCGCCAAATTCTCCGCAGGTACCCGCGCGTAAGCCGGTTATCCGCCGGCAGCTCCTTATCTCCAGCACAGATTGACTCGGTTTTACGAGGCCGCGATGTCAGGAGGCCCCTGGAGCTTCTGCCAGGGCGAAGCAGACGCCGTGGCTGTGATAATGCCGGGCCTTCAACAGCCGGCGGCTCTCCCAGTCTCCCAGCCTGTTCCTATGGAAACAGGTTGGGAGTCTGCCTGATTTTTCACAGAGAAGGGGAGCGGAGAATGAACTGGTATTGATTAGGTGGCTATTTGTCGCATTTCGGGTGCTGCAATTCAAGAGGATCTACGGCCCCATAACGCCAGCTATGGATTATTTCACGGGCAGGGTGTAGCGCGTCGATGCGGTGGAGAGCAGCGTTGAAACCTTCCCATTCTGCCTTAGAATCGGCCAAGATGAATCACAGCCACCGAGGCTGGGTTAAAGCTTCAGAGTGATCGCAGGCAATTAAAAGAGGGGAGGGGGAGAAATGAAGAACAGATTGAGGAGTCGATGGCTGTGCGCTCTGCGTGCTGTGGAGTCATCCGTGCTTGGGCAGAGTGGGTGGGAGACGCCTCCAACGTGGACTGGTGGTGCCTGTCCCCCGGCGTTCGCAGGTCTGCCGTGAGCCTCATCCCAGGCAGGGGAGTTTTGTGCTCCCAAATCCGCCTAGGGATGAAGATGTGATGATTTCAGCTGGCACGAGGGGTCCTTTTTTTAGAAAATGACTCTCCCCATCACAGCAAAAAAAAAAAACCAACCAAAACC
>NW_010236890.1:0-17509 GCF_000690775.1 Eurypyga helias
GTGTTGCTCTCGTTTCCCTTTGCTACCAAGGGAGTGGTGGTTAAAACAGCGTGTTTCTCTGCCTGCAGGGAAAGGGGAAGGAAGCGAGAGCGGAAGGAAGAGAACCCCCTCTCCTGTGGCCCTCGAAACCAGCCGAAGCGGGCAGCCGGTAAGGCCAGCACCTTGCGCCCACTGATGTGCCCTTGCACTCCTGTGACACGCCATCCTCCTGCCGCCAGCGCAGTGCCACCAGTCAAGGGTGGCAAAGCTGGTTTCCCCCAGAAAGTATGTTTGTCCTCCTGGCTCCCTGGAAATAATTGCAGAGGGTGGGAAGCAGGATTTGGGGTTCCTGGACCTGTGGCTTGCTCTGCAGGCTGGATTAAATGGCTCTCTTAAAATACATTTCCTGGTCTGGGTGTGACACAGCACAGGCTATCGGTGCTGGTGTCAAAACACCGCTAGATAAACCTGTTGCTCCTCGGCAGGAGGGAGGGAAGGTTGCCAGCTGTAATTTGCATCTGTGCTTTGCAGGCTTAGAATAAACAACCCATCTGGCAGCTTCTTGTAAAGAAAACTTTTTTATTTCTAGAGAGTACCGACCCCTTTCCAGGAGGTCTCCATCACTATCAAAAGACTCAAGGCCATGACTAGATGTGCTGGTTTTGATTCCTAGAAATAACCCTTTCTCTGTGCCATACCTGAGAAACAGTGGTATGTGTAATGACTGACTGTTGACACCGGCTGGCATATGTGCTTGGAAAGGTCACACCTTCTGTCAGCCTGATCAGATGATGCGAAGTATGTAACCCACCTGTTTGTTTCATTCCAGCGAGCTGGGATTGACAAACCGTGAAGGAAGAAGGAAGGGATCCTGAAATAGTGACAGACTGTTTGCTTCCCAACTCTGTCTAAAGGGACTGCTTCCACATAGTACTGTTCCCAGGTATGGCCCAGAGGTAATAATGTGTCTCTTCCACATGCCTAAATGTCCAGGAGCTGAGGTGTTGCTTATCCTCACAAACAAGTGTCTCCATCAGTTTTGAAGCAGAACTGTTATAGATTTGACTTACGCTGCCTTACATAGTCAAACTGTACTCTGAAATTGTTGAGGACTAGAGGGAGCTGATCCAAGGGAAACTCCCCCCCCCCCCCTAAAAAAACAGGTGATTTGATTTATCTGAACCTGATCATCACATGGCTACACATGTTGTTAGCCCTGTTGTGGTGATATGAGGAAGAAGGCCGTCACAGGCAGCTACCAGAGATGGCCAGGATCACAGCAGCCCATGTCAAGACAGCCTTAAACTGCTGTGGTACCACACCAGCAGCTGCTCTTCCTATAATCTCCTGTTTGCCGTTGAAGGAATAGGATTGGTTGGGGTTTCTGTGTGGTTTGGGTTTTTTTCCAGACCAAGGACTGAAATAGGTGGTCTTGTTCTCTAAAATATTTGTGTACTTAAAAAGTAGCACAAATCATGAAAATAATATTTGAGGAAAGCTTCTGCTTCTCTGTGTTCCTTATGCACAGATCATCTGTATTTTGGGACATGAAGAGCAATGGTGGAGAATCTTCCTTTGATGTCACTGTTGGGGGACAGAGGGTAGTGTGCTTTGTTTTACTTTTAACCTTCTGCTCTGTTTTCCCTGGAAACTCTGGGAATGCACTGACCTTGCTTTTTTCCTCCAAGGCAAAGCAGCTGATCTCCTCTGGTATCACAGCCAACACTTCCACTCTGTTCATTAGCAAGTTAGTCAGAGTTCTGCAAAGGTCAAAGGTGCATCTTAGCTACAAGTTTACTCAACATACAAACATCTAAGAAATGCTGTGGGTTTGGTTTTTTTTTTTTTAAACGCTGTATGTGCATATTTACATCTTTTTTTTTTCAGTACTAATCCCTTCTAGGGATTTCTTTGGCCTCTGTGACTGTAGCATTTCTTACTGACAACAAACACCCTTGGGATAAGAGTGTGTTGCCTTTTTTTATTTTATAGAGGAGGAAATAATTGTGAGTCTGCAGGGCCTGACCACTGAATCTGGTTCTTCTGTCCTATCACTCATTACCGAAATAGCAGAAGGATACAGTGGGTGAAGGGAGCAGTGCAGATAGCTACAATCTACTTTTTTTTAATTGCATATAAGTAGACAAAACAGATGAAGGAAGAAAATTCTACAAAATCTCTTGGAGTCTCTAAGAGCTGGAAACTTCACGTCTCATGAGAAACATTCTTGTTATGTCCATGTTTTTCCATGAAAAGCTTCATCTGTTACTTGAGAGAGGGGAAAAAACCACGATGTAAACACATATTTACCCCATTTAATCTCATCATCAGTGTTCAGTGGGTGTTTAAGTGAAGCTCCTGCCTGAAAGTCCTTCTGGCATAAGGCCTTGCAGTAAAGGCTGAGTAAATACCTACTCATTTGGTGTTGCTGGAAGTGTGAGCTGGAGTACAAAGGTGTTCTGCTCAGACCCTTTACTGTTAGTGTAGTCTCAGCTGCCTCACAAGGGCAGTGGAGCCGGAGGCTAGTGGCTGAGATAGCAGGTGGAAATTGAGGGTGTTTGGAGCACTTTTGCATCTTTCCTTACAAGTGTCTTCCTTTGAGGTCTAAGGAGAGCCCCTCTTACTGACTCAGTGCTAATCATGCTTTGGCTCAAGGATTCCTACTTAGAATCATACTTGTTTCTCTCTGGCATTTTGCGAGCTGCCCCACCAAGTTTTTGCCTTTCACTCCTCTCCTGCCCTAAACACTTGTGTGGTTGTGATTGGAGCTGCTGGACTGGAACACCTTAGTTTCATCCTCTCCAAGAGAGTTTCCCGTTCACTGTGACCCTTGTTACGGAGCAGGGTGGCACCAGCCCTGTCTTACTCTCCACCCAGCTCTGCGGTGCTGGTCTGCTTCAGGGAGCTCAAGAGAAGGGTGTTGGGTTGTGGGGATGTTTCAGCTCTAGCTTTCCGAAGTGCTGTGTACAGGGGATACAACACAGCTGCCCTAGTGTCTCCGCACCAGGAAATCCTTGTCACCCCTGTGAGATTAAGATGCTCTTTGCTTCTGCTAGTGAGCAGGATGAACTTCATGAAAGAGCCAGGAGGGTTTAACTTTTGACTTCTAGAAGCATCAGTGGAAAAGGGCCCTGTAGAACATGTTTTCTTTTAAATTGCACATATAATGTACCCTGAAGGGAATATACTCCATAGCTTTCTAGCTTTGGGGCCTGAATCGGTACTTCTGAGAAGCCTGTAGGAAAGCCAGATTTGTTGTGGACTCCTAGTTATCCTACTTAGGGCTGAGGTCTATGGGTTTTGCTGTTTTTCCTTTACATCTTTAAATTTGCTCTTATTTTCTTAAGTAACAATAAGCTGGAACAGCTTCTCTCAGCTCATAAAGCAGTGTAAAAATGCCAGATTATTTGTGTTGACTTCTGCTTAGATTTTCACACTCTAAAAACCCAGCCGGTCATATTTGTGTCTCTGCAGTGGAACCATGGAAGGGAAAGAAAGGAAAGCAGCATATTGGACCTGCCTTCTGCTTGTGACCTAGCGGAGTGCTTTCTGCCTCCACACAGCTCTGAAAACAGCGAGGAGCTTTTTTATTCTGTGGATACTTTTCCCTCTCCACCCACAGGTAACAACTTCTGCCTCTCCCCATGCTCTTTCTTTAGCCAGTGCATTATTCACTTAGGCGGTGTGTCATTTGACTGAGTAACAGCAGTCTGATACTGGTTATCAGGTTAACTTAAAACACAGTTAACCAGATCCACAGTCTGCTTCAGGTTTGCAGACACAGTGTGAACTGTGGGTTGATGAGACACAGGAGAGGAGTTCAGGGTACTGTCAGCTGCTAATGTTTTGACAAGACTGTTTCTTCATGTTTAGTGTGTTCTCAGAGGAAGGGAGTTACTTGAACTAACCCACAGAGCAATCTTCCAGGCATCAGTAGGAAATATTGTCTCAAATTAACATAGTCAGTAAGAAATTTTTTAAACTTTTTCCTTATGTTCTTCATGTGCTCATATTACACTTGGGAGCTTAGGATGTTGCCTCTGTAGCCTGTTACTTTAAAATTATAACAGTGAATGCTTGCTTGTGCTAATGACGTGAGTTGTGGTGAGAACTGCTTCAGTTGAACTCTTGGGAGACAGCAGTTTCCTCACTTGAAGGATGACTGGTTCCTGCAGAAGTAGCATTTTGGATGAGTTCCTACTCCATATCAGGAGTAGTGGTGCATCGGAGAAGTTCAAGGCATAGCTGGCACAGTCTGATTACTACACCCCTTAGCCCAGTTATTGTGAATATATGACAAGAAGTGTAAAATCAAAGTGCACTGGCCCAGTGCACTTCTTGACGTATATATTCATACTGTCTGGGCTGAAGATTGTAGTAATTAGTATTGCAAGGGGAAAATAAAATCTGATCAGTAAACAATGTGTGGAGATGGTTTGTCAAGGCACCTGAGAGGTGAAATGTTGCTGATGACATTTCTCGTTGCTTTGGGGTCTGAAGTAGTACAAAAGTAGTTTAGCTCCTCTTCTTCCCCTGGCACTGTGTGGTTTGCTTTGGCCTAGTTCCAAGAAGTTGTCTTGGAATTAGACATGAGTTTTTTTCAGTGGGAATTCCACTGTTTTTGCATGCTGAACAGGTAAGTTGTCAAACTAATGTAGCTCTGTTGATGTCAACTACTTGGCTGTGCAGTTGTCTTCACCTCTGATTGTGGGACATCCAGAACTGCAATGAAATCTGTAAGCAGTCGACACCAATCCTTGCTTTGGTTTTTCCTATGCAGACCAGGAAGTCACGTGTCTCATGTTACTAATGATGCAAATCTTTCCCTGTAACCTCTGCTTTAATCTGTGATCCATACCACATTCCATGGTCCATGTTGCATTAGAGGAATAGTGTATCTGGTTTGAGGTTTTGCTTTATTTTTATCTTTAACAATGAGACAGGCTGGAAGGCATTTGTCTACTCAGATTTCACAACCCCTTTGTTGCAGGTATGAAGAAATTCTGGGAGCTGTGAGGCAGTTCCTGCAATGTGTGTAGGGCAAATTAGTTGCTAAAACACCATTTGGTGTGGCTCAGGGCAACTCGACTTGATTGCTTTGGTGAATGGGATGCACAGAACTGCATGACCACTCGGCAGTCCCAGGACTGGTCTGAGGCATAGCAGCAGTGACGTATGTGGAAATGAAGATGGGCAGCTCTAAACCCAATGACAGCATTGGCCAAGTTGTTTATGGTGCATGTATGGAATATGTAGCTGAAGCTTAGTACCAAGGCATGCTGAGAGGCCAGATCCTGCCTCTTCGCTATCTCCAGTAGCCCTGGGTGTCAGCGGGCATTCCAAGTGTACTGAGGAGGGCAGATCAACCTGATGAACCCTCTCCTTTATCATTTCTTTTAGAGACCACTCACAACTGAAACCACTTGGCAATAACTATGGGGTGCACACTGGGATACGGTTCCTTACCCTCGGCTCATGGTAATAACCAGGTATCGCATCAGACTCAGTTCTTGCTCTGAACATCTCGGTTCCTTTCTCCTTAGAACAGCATCAAACCAATATGCATACTCACCTAAACTCCCTTTTTTTGATGCAACTTCAGCTTTCTAAGCCGTTGATTTTGATCAATGTGGCAGAAGAGGCAGGAGGACAATTGTAAAAACAGTCTGCCTGTGTCAGATATCCTTAGACAAGCAAGTTCTGTCAAACATGTATTGGGAAAGGAAGCTCCTTTCTTTTCTCATGAGACATTATAAACTGCTGCTGTGACACAAGATAAATTAGTAGAGCAGGGGTGGCTAGAGCTTGCATCCCACAGTGTGACCACAAGATTGCATTCTGGGCCTTGGGCAGGGTGGATGATAGGTCTTCTCATCAAACTTGAAATTTGTATTAGGGGTGAGCATCTTGCCAAGTGATTCAAAAGCATTTCCAAAAGGCCATTAGGTCTCTGGGAATGTGACAGCTTCCTTAGCAAAGCAGAGTGACAGCGCAGGCCGTGTCTGACATCTGTCACATGACCTGGACTAAGACTGACTGAAATACTATGCCATCCCAACCTCAGGAGCTGGAAATGGATATGAAGACATTCCCAGTGCCTGAGTCAGTTGTAATAGGTCATATTAGTCTAGAGAGGCTCCATCACTTGTAATAGCAGAAGGTAGTACCCATGAGGTGTGAAAACAGGGCCTTCTGAGAACAGCCATCCCTAGACAAGAAACACTAGTTCTGTGGGAATACTACTAAATGTGCACGTTTAATGAGTGGGTTTATGATTTGTGCAGGAGTGAGGGTTCTGCTCTTGCAACAAACATGCATACTTTTAGCTTACTGTCATAGAGACTTCAAGTGTTTAAGCAGTGATAGACTGAGAAAACTAAATTGGATCAGTAAACTTTTCAATATGCTTCCTTTTTCTTTTACCACATACTGGAAAAGAGTAATACAAAAAATAGTTTATAATGTTTCTAATCTGTATCACTGGGTAGAGCAGTGCTGCAGCAGCACCTTACTATGTCCTGGATTAAGAAAAGTTGCCAGCAAAAGTTCTTACGTGGCAGCACTCAGGTGTGTGTGTGTAAGCCTTAAGTTGATAGGATTAATCTTTGAAAGGCAGCTAATAAAGGTTGTTTGCAATGAAATAAGTCACTGGCAGTGTGTCTTCTTGTAGGGCACTGAACCAGAGTGTACCAGAGACAGCAGAAACAGTCTTTGCCTGGGAAAATTGAAGCCTGAAAAAGGGTTAGAGAATAGATGACGGATCTGGAGAGATGGTACCAAGCTTTGGGGCAGTGCTTGAGAGCTGAGCCATGGCACCATGCTGGGGAAACTGGCTGTCTGAAGCATGGCCAGAGCTCAGCCCCATCTGCCTTCAGCAGATTCTGGGGGTTAGGTCTCCTTGTTTGTTCTGTAGTGTATTTCTTAATCGATTTTTCTTTGTAATGAAAAGTAGTTAAAAAGCTGTGTCCTTAGGAGGATGGATGGGTAGGCAGAGTCACCCAGTGGAAGAGGAAGGTACATGGAAAATGTAGCATGAGGAACAGGGAAAATAGAGGGAGGACAAAGACACGGAGATGGGGTGGCGAAGGAAGACGGAGTTCAGTGTGTGATTGGAGAGGCCTGAGTGTATCTAAGAGCTGGCTAGCTTTTAAAATAAGTAAGTAATAAAAGCCAGTTTGGGAGGGTAGGGGTGTTCAATCTTGAGTTACCTTTCCAAAAGCACTACTTCTGTTCCTGCGGTTTGAGTCAGGTTTGAGCCTGGGCTTACCTTTGGTTATTTTCCATGGAGTGCCATGACCTCTGTGATGCAGGAAGAGTCCCAGGCTGCTCCTGAATGTGCTTCCGATTGCTGCTCTGTCGTTGGTGCTGGTACTCGGGTGGCAACATGAGGAGTCAGCTCAGGGAACTGACCCAGCTTGCTGGGCAGCCACATGCGTATGTCTGTGAATGAGATGGGGACATCTGGCAACAACACGGGTATATGCCAAGGTACAGCGGTCTGCAAGTTGTCCTGTCTTTCACATGGGGTTTTATAGTCTTCCCAGAATCTTGGTTTCTGGAAAAAGTAATGTTTGAGTATTAATTACGTTTCCCTTGTGGGGAGCAAGGCTGTAGGTTCTTTCTGATCAATCGTGGGTTTTGTAGGCTTTTTTCCAAAATAGTCTGTTGGAAAAAGTTTTAAGAGCTTGGGGGAAACAGAGCAGAACCATTTCACTGGAAACTCATGGGCTCCAAGCAAATCAGCGAGTCTGGGCAACAACACTGCTGCTGAAATTGTTGCTTGAATTGAGGACACCTAACCGCAAGGTTATCCCAGTTTAAAAATAAAAGCCATCATGATTTTTTGATTATTCTGGTTGCTTTCTGGGTTTTCAGTCAACCAGGCATGTTATGTTCAACAAAGAGATTTCCAGTGTGTTAACGCAGCTGTCGGTTGGATAGGCAATTGGGTTTCCTCTGAAAAGAATGCTACACGTACCCAGTGAATTTACATGCCTGATTTTGCAGTGGTTGCTGTGTCTTTTTTTAGCAACCAAGGAGTCGCGCTAATGTTAGTGCCTGAGTTCTGACTTGTCCTTAAATGTTCTCTCCTGTTTACCGTGTCCACTTGCCTGTCAAGAGTTGCTTAATCTCTTTTGCAGAAGTGTTTACTGAAGAAGTCTGGCATGGTTTGGGCTCTTTCTGTACAGGAGTTGTGCACCAGTGCTGACGTAAAAGCTGAAAACAAAAGGAACAAGCTGTACTTTACGGAACAGCAGCAACCTTGCAGGGCTGGCACTTGATGGCTGCTTGGAGGTTCATTTCGGCCCAGAACTCGGTGTATTCATTCATTACTCGGTACAGAAATTACAGCTTGGCTATCTGAGCTCCTACTGCTATCCAAAGTTGTAGAATTCACAAAAGGGCTTTTGTCTGGCCACGCTGAAGACAACCTGAAGGCTAAAGACCTTTATATATAATCTCATTTAAGAGAGCTGTGTAACTTTCTGAGTCCAAAACACGTGTACTATTTTAAATCACTTGCCGATTGAGCCAAAGCTGAGCTCAAAAGGACTTGTACTTGCACACCTGCGTGCCGTGGTTAGGTACAGAAACTTCTGATAGTATCCTGTTACCAAAAAGCTATAGATTGCCCAAATAATATTTTACATTTTGGCTCCATGGGGAGGTGAAGGGGAAAGTGTTGTACGAAGGTGCTAGTTTACATGTTTCCTGTTCCTTTGACTGCAGGAAGTTAACGTGCTCTCCTACTTGCAAACTCACTTCAGTATGAAGTGTGATCTCAAACACTGTCCGAATCAATTGTTTTTTTAAGGCAGATGACCTGTGCATAACTGCCTGGGCCTTGTTGAAGATCATGGCCCCTGTTTGGGGAATTAGTGGCTTTTTACTGGTTTTGCTTTGTTTCCTGCTGCCCTCTAGTGAGCAATGTTACCAGTTTCTGATGACACCAACCTTGCACGCTTGGAAATCGGAGGGCTGGTGGCTTTCTTTTTTTCAGCTGGTTGTGGGGACGTATGCCACTGTACCGAGCTGTGTCAGTTTGCTGCTGTTGAGAAATAACGCTAAGCAATCCCCAAGGCTGATGTGGGAATACTTCTGAGGAGTGTTGGCTGCTCGTCGTTTACTGCATGGATCTTGGCATAGGTGGCTAATGTTGCCTGTTAGGGAATACTTGTTTTTGTCTGGGAATAGCCTTCCTACTTCTGGCTGTTACAGTTACAGCTGTGCTGGATTTGGATATTGTAGAGAAATGAAGACTCTTTGAAGCTTGGTTATATTAAGCTTTTTTTTGGGTGCAACTGTGGTTTTTTACCCTTCTTAAAGGGTAAGAAGTTTTTAAAGTTTTTAAGAACTTTTTAAAGTTCTGTTTTTAGCAACTTTTTCTTTTATCCTTAATACTGCTATAAACATCCAGGTATTTGTCAAAGTGAGTGATTTGTTTAGCTTATCAAAACCAAAGAAGCACAGGACGTGGACCATTTGGAGAAAGTCCAGAGAAGGCCATGAAGATGCTCAGAGGGCTGGAGCATGTCTCTTGTGATGAAAAGCTGAAAGAATTGGGCTTGTTCAGGCTGGAGAAGAGAAGGCTTCAGGGAGATCTCATAGCAGCCTTCCAGTACCTGCAGAGGGCCTACAGGGAAGCTGGGGGGGTACTTTTTACAAGGGCCTGTGGAAAGAGGGTAGATGTAGATTGGATTTCAGGAAGAAATTCTTCCTGGAGAGGGTGGGGAGGCACTGGCACAGGTTGCCCAGAGAAGCTGTGGATGCCCCATCCCTGGAAGTGTTCAAGGCCAGGCTGGATGAGGCTTTGAGCAACCTGGTCTAGCGGAGGATGTGCCTGCCCGTGGCAGGGGGGTTGGGACTTTAAGGTCCCTTCCAACACAAACCATTCTATCGTTCTGTTTTCAAGTGAATATGGTTTGGGTTTTTTTAGTGATGATTTTTAATTAAGTACACTTTCAAATATGATCAAAATAGTAGATTTTTCTTAATACTCTGGTCTTCTCAAGAGGAAAGAAATTGCTGACATGTTTTAAATATTAATGATTTCATACAGATGATGTGATCCAGTGAGGCAGATGTGCAGTGGACTAGAATTCATGCAGCTCCACTGAAGTCATGGGCAGGCCCCTTGGGTTGGGTAACTACATGGCTCTGGTGAGTTGGCAGCATTAACTTTCCAAGCATCTCTTTGTGACCTAGTTATATTGAATAATGAATGAAGCTGCAAAGTGGAACCCATGCTGTCTTACGTAAAAGGAATACAGGAAAAGCACACAGCACAAAATCACTGAGCCACTGAAGGTCTTACATCTTTTTTAAATCAATGTGTTACATAAAGCATTCAGCCAAAAATAAATCCTGGGAGAGGAGACAGTGCTTTATTCTTTACAGTCTTCAGAAGAAAACTAATCCTATTTTAAGATTCAGGGCAGTATATTTACATCAGGGAAAAACCAGACATGTGACTTGCCTTTTAGACTTTAATGCTTTGGAGTACCTCTAAGTTCTGTAAAAATGAACAGTTCATACTGAACCATTAATAATTAGAAATCAAGTCTAGAGGAAGTGCTTCAGTAACAAAGGCAAGGAGATGCACATGTGAGCCAAAGTTGTCTGATGGGATTCTGCGGATGTGAAGGGGAGCTTGGGAGTTTGTCTTCCAGAGGTGCTGGGGAACAGCTGCGCAGCACAACTATGTGCTGTAGTCTGAGGTTTTGTATTGATTTGTTTGGAGTTGCGTCTTCTGCTCAGAGTGAGTTTTCTTCTGCTACCCAGTTCATGGGGTTTTTTTCCCCAGAAAAAAAGGGTTTGGTAGGTTTGCTGTCATGAGGCACACAGTTCAGCTTTATCCACCAATCCGATTACCAAGCCTTTCAACATGGAAAGGAGCATAGTGTGTGTTCTGCATGTTATCCACAAGTCCTTGAAAAGTTCTGGCACAAATCAGAACTTGGAATTTGTATATTTGAGGGTGACTTTGAAGGACATCACCGTTGTTTCCTTTAATTTATTGTTTTTAATTGAGCGTATGGGCTAATTAAACCCTTGCCAGCCTCTTTGTGTAGAGACAGAAATAAGAGTGGGTTGATTTCCAATCTGGGATGCTCCCATCAAACTTGAAACAGTGAAGTGGTTTCTAAATTGTTCTAAACATTCTAAGTTTCTACGTGTTTTGCAATGATTCTAAAACCAGTCCTAAGCAGCTGCCTATCAAATTTGTAACTGGGTGCTGTAGCCTTGTGCTAAGAACTGCAACATGATTGTTGTAGAGCTGGGAGCTGGTGGCTCATCTACTTGGTAGAGTTAGGAGTGGGCCTGACTTGTAAGAAATTGCCATTGCTTAATGGGTGACCTTTTGTTAATAAGTGCAACAGGCTAAGTATCTATGGAAGGTAATGGGGGTACTGGTTTAGGGGTTCTTTTTAATGATATGTGTATGCATGTGTTTGTAGTGCTGGATTTAGAGCTTCTCAGCTCTAATAAGCATGACAGAGATGAAGTTTTTGTTTGTGGTAATGGACAGTGACTGCTCCAGAGCTCCCTGCTGATGCCAGCTAATACTGGTTTGGGTGTGTAGAGCACAGCCCTGCAAAGAGCTGAGTGACTGCGTCTTCACCTGACTGCCCAGAGAGTTGGCTGCTCAGCTCCCTGCAGGACTGAAAACTTTCTGTGGATTGCATTGAAACATTCCTTCAAGCTGGCAAAACGCATCTGCTTTAGTATTTAATGTGAAGTCCAGATGGGGCAGGGCAGAAACCCTGTGGCTGAAGATGCATGCACCTTAAGATTTTTGCCAGCTTCTTACCCAGGAAGTAGTTTAGGTGAAATCTCATAGCAAAGAACTGATTGGATCTGTGATCTGAGCCAGGCTTCCAGAGGTGGTCTTTTTCTTCTCCTGAAATCACCATTCAGCAAACATGTATTTAAAGGGTGATGGTGCACCTAGGATTTCTATAGCAGTTAAGGAGTTGAGGCAAACTGAAGGCTGAACGTGTTTGTTCAAAGTCAAATTCTGCCCTCTTCCCACCTTCTTACAGTCCTTTTCCTGTCAAATCAGTTGCACTGACTGCCGCTGGTCTGCTCTGCGGTCTTGAGCATGGATCTTCACTGCTGTGACCTCTGTTTCTTGTCCCTGTGGGCTCTGTGCATCTCACTCGCGTGGTGGGTGAGCTCCGTGGCGCAGCAGCCACACTGTGCTCCCTAGCTGCCTGCTCTACAGAGGACAGTGAAATCTAGCTGCCTTCTTGGATAACAAAGCCCAGCAGCCCCCTGTACCTGTCTGACGCAGGTATAAAGATCCCGTTGTTTTAAACTTTTGAAGGAAGTTTATTTAGTCCTTGTTTGGTCAGAGAAGGTGAAAGAAGATTTAGAGTAAGGAACAGTCAATATTCTCAGTGGAACCATTAAGCCATTAATCAGAGGACATATTTGTCCTGTTTACCGTTGAGAACAAGATGTGTTTCTGAGGTTGCTCATAACTCTAGGGGTTTTTCCATTTTAAATCTAAAGTCTGTATGTTGTGAAGATGACTCAGAGATGCACTATAGGATCTAGAGCCTGGATACGGAGTTGCCAAATGTTCTTCTACGTAGGATGGCTTACTAACTGGATGTATGCTGCTGCATCCCTTAGATTGCTAAAAGACTTTAAGTGAGGCTTTGTTTTCCTGTGTGCAAAAATGTGTCATATTATTTTGTTTTTTCAGACACCATTTACTTTGTAGAGATTGCTCTTAAATGTTTCAGACTCCTAATTTGCAAATACTGAGCCACCTTGCCACGAGACATGAAGTGTCACGGTCTGATTGGCAAGGCCTCACACAAATGAACTAAATGAACTTTGGATTTAGGAGGTTTTGTCAGTTCTAGTTGACACGCACTACAACAGAAAGCATCTCCAAAGAAGAAAATGCAGGAGAGGGGTTAGTATGTGAATGCCCAGAGTGGGTCAGAGTGAAGATTGCTTGAGTAGTAAGTTGTCTTCAGCAGCAGGTAACAGTGCTATTTAAGAGCAGTACAAACAGAAGTGATCCCGTCCCTGCAAGACTTTAGCTGCCAAGACTCTGGGTTTAGGAGCTACAGATGGCATATCACTGTGTCACTAGCTTCTGATGAATGATCCTTCCAGGAAGTTGTTTAACTGCTTTTGGACTTCATGATCTCTCTTGATGTGGGAGTTGGGACTGTGGGGAACCACTGGCTTAGTTTTGTATCTCTTGCTTCCTTTGACTCCCTGAGTCTCCTGAGTTCCCACAGCCTAAGGAACAGTATATGATCACTGCTGTTTCTTTCTCCAAGCCATTTGTGGTCTTACAGGTATCTTACATGTTCTCTCTATTGTATTTTTCTAGGCTAAAGAAACCTGGTGTATTTCATGTTTATCTCAAAGAAAAGTCATTCCAAGATATTAGGCAGCTTTAGACTATCCCCTTCTAGCTTCAAAATGGTATTTTAGAGATGTGGGGACAAGAACTGTGCACAGTGCAGTGTCTGTGACATGGCTCAAAGCAGTCAGTCCTTGCTTTTTGTTCTTTGTGCAGTGTTTTGCTAGATTTTTGCTTTTTCTCTCTTTTTCTCCCCAGTTTGATACCTCTATTGGGAAGTCTTTCCTTGCTGGGCACTGAAATAATGCCTGGGCTAGTTCAGTGGTCTCAAAAAGGTGCTCTCTTGAAAGGTCTCTTGCTACCTAGTAATATAAGTCTCGAATTCCTGAGGGTAGGTCAAAATTGTCTTTTACTTTTTTCCTGGTCTTTTGTTCACTGCTGTCTGTTCACGTGCTTTGTTCTCTTCTTTCCTTCCTCTGTAATATTCCTTGCTTTTGCACTTTCACTGCCTTGTCTCCTTTTCTGTGCTGAATTGTGGTGATGCTTTTTCCCCCATGTTTCCATCGTCAGCGTACAGCCACCTACCTGCTGTGGATTCTGGGTAATGTGGTCCTTTTTATCCCCAAAAGTATACAGACCTTTCAGCAGATGGTCCTTGAAACAACATGGAAATATTTACCCTGTCAGCCTGTAATTAAAGACTAGAAGTACTAAATGCTGTCCTTCCACCCTGTGCTGTGTTTTCAACACGATACCTAAATCAACTGTTGTTGCTTGACTTTTATTTCAGGAAACTTCATGGCTTTTGTGGGCTTTACTTCCAAACCCTGGTGGCACAGTTTTCAGTCAGATGTTTGCTCTGCATCTGCCTTTGATGTTTGCTGTGCTAGTAGTCCTTGCGTTTTCCAAGGTGATTTTCGGGCCATTCCTGGTTCTAAGGCTCAGAGTTTGGCTTGGACTTGAAATGGCAAAACTGAAATGTGAAGACAGTGTTTTAGTGATCTGAAAAGGTCAGACAGGCCCATGAGTCAGGTTCGGGAAAATACACGTGATCCTACTTCAGCAGTCAGTGATGTACTGAACGTCAGGTGAGGAGAGGAATCTGCCTACCTACACGAAATGTCATGATAGCAAACCGTTATTGTCACTCATTGCAAAAAGCAGGCTACGCTGAAGTTCATACCTGCTTTCAGGGTGCCATATGGCTAATTGCGTTATCACAACGAATGTGTTTGTAGCTTTTCTTAAAGCTCCATCTGCTGGAGATGACCAACTATGAAAGCTTTACACTGATGACACAGGCCTGCGTCTGTTAGCTATAGAATATCATAAAGCTCTAAAAAAGTGCGCACATGGCATATAGAAACTATTTGTATCTATTTTAGATCTCATTAATCTTTTACCAGTTGTCTGATGTGAGAGGGACCTGGTTTGTTTGCTGGCAGTTACAGCTACGCTGTCAGCACACATCAGTACCAGACAGTGGGACCTGCAGAATGTACGTAGAGCTGTCTGCCCACCAGTGGGACTGGTTTTTAGATAAAGGACTTCCTTACCTTTACCTAAAGCGTCATTCCAACCTGGGCTTTTATTCTGTCATCGTAGCTATCAGTGTTTGTCGATTGCCGTGACTTAATTAATTCAAACTGCAGTAATGTCATTATGGCAGTTGCTCCTAAGGTGGCTGTGAGGCAATTTTGTGCACAATGATACCAATGCTGTTTTATCTTACCAGGCCAGTTAGTGAGTGTTAGATATTTAAATAAGAAGGAATTAAATGGATGACAGAGACTTTTTTGAATTCATTATGAATCATTTTCCATCCTGTGAAGTACGTATGTGGACTGCTTTAAGATGGAAAATTGTAAATTGGGAACAGGAAACATTCATGTATGTGTTTTACAGAGGAATGGAAGACAAGTTTAGAGTGTGCCTTTCAGCCAGCATTTGTAACCACCATGATGCCATTAAATATTAGGGGGTGAAATAAGAATTTCTAAGGTAGTACAAGAGGACCTCAGGAACTGACCAAGATACTCTGTCTCAATCTGATACCAGCCTGTATCTTTGGGTAGCTAAATCATTTTGGGTATCTGTACAGCTGCAAAATACAGTGCAGACATGGCTGAAAAGCTGATCCTTTGGGTTCCTCTTTAATGGGTGATTCCCTGGGCTTTCCCATTCCATAAATAGGTTTTTATTGCATATGTAGTGTGAAGTTTCTTCTCTGCTTGAAGCTTTCTTTTGTATCCCTACTCAGCTTTTTCAAAAACATTAGCTCTGTTCCTCACCCCTCAGAGTCATCAGTGGAGATGGATCTGTGCTGGAGCAACTGGATGCCAGATGTTGGCATTCAGCTGATGCTGCTGGAGGGAGCAGAGTGTTTACAGAAGTTATAGTCCCCTGTAAAACAAAGGTCCACTCGGGATGGCTACCATCACCACTGAGCTCCCATCTAAAACAAATTTGGCTATAAATTGTCTTTAGTTGGGCTCCAAAATCTTCAAGGAGTGGTTCTGTTAACAGGTCTGTGTGGCATCTGGAATGTCTCTGGATAGGCAGCATGGAAGCCATGATCTAGAACAATATTTTGGCAAGTAGGTATCATTCCTTGTTTGGTCCTTCAAGAGCATGACTCTGAAATATATTAATGCCCATGGTACTGGTTTCACATGCTGGTTTTGGTGCTCTTCCATGTTTCTGCATATGACTGCATGGGATTTACTGAATGCTCTGGAGTGGCAGTGTCTGGCCTGCCACAATGTGAGCCTCTGACTTGCAGTAGGCAGGGGGACAAGGGTTAGGGATCCTGATTTTACTGTGCCAGTCATTTCAGTAGTATAAATTCTTCAAGTTCCATTGGATTTTCTTAAAAGAGAGAAATGCCTTGTTTTGACTCATCAGCTTGATCTTGCCCAGGGCTGTTTACCACCTGTTTCTCACTCAGGTGCTGGCTTTGAGCAAACAGCGGGAGACATTTCCTTCCCATGAATCAAAAGCACGGGCTGCTCTTGCAGAGGTTCTCATCAGCTTCACTGCCCCACTCGGTTCCCTTCAGCAGTATTGCAGCTCTGGGCAAGGGTGCTGAAGGGCCAAGAGAAAGGATATGGGTTGAATGAAAGTGCAGGATTCGGGAAAGGGCAACAGGAAATGAAAGTATCTGTGAGGTTGAGGGAGAGGCCAGGAATCCTGTGCAAAATGGGTTTTGTTGTTTGATCTCTAGCTACTAGGTTTTGATTAATTTTGTCACTGTTTCAAAGCTGAGGAGCTCTAGGAACAACTCACTGATGTAATGGTGGGGCTGGAAGGGAGGGAAGATGGATAGTAATGGCAGTGATGGCAAGAATATTTTACACGTGTGTGGGAGCTGGGCAGCATTCCCTCTTTACCCATCACCTTGGGTTACCATTTTAACTGCAGGAGATCTCGTCTTTTTCAGACAAGTTAGGTTCTTATGTGCTGAATTTCTAGATGACCTTCCATAGCTGTACTTCTTACCATTGAGAAGTGACGATTGATGCATGTGTTCATGTTGTTCGCATCCAGATATCTAAAAAGTGTGTCACCAAGCAACAGGCTGGGAGAGTCCCCTCTGCGTTCCTGACATAGCAGTGGATTTGGGTGCTGCTTCTGTACAGCAGGAAGACACAGTCATTGTTTTTTCTCCCAGGCTTCTTTGCAAAATCTGGAAGAAGGCCATACCGCAGGAAGACACGCTTTCTTTGCTATGTTGTTTCCCATCTTTAAGAGTCTCTCCTCAGAGACCCATAGGAGAGGATTTCATGAAGTGACCCTTCTTTACAACACCAAAGCTTTGACAGGATTTCCCCATGATCTGATGTACAGGGATGTGACACTTGAGAGCAGGTCCTGGAGATAAATGCATCCTTCCAACTCTACTCTTGTGCTGGTTTGGGAGCTGCCCCCTGTCCACAGCAGACTGTCTGGTTCCCTTCATCTCTTTTCTGATGTGAAATCCAGAAAGTGCTCCATCCCTTTTGCAATGCTGGGTACCTGTGGAAGTTGGGTTGGAGTTTTCACACTGGTGTATGTTTTAACAAGGATAATATGAACCAGATTTCAGTGTATGTCTGAGCAGTGAGTGCTCTATGGTTGAAACATTGAGAGGCAAAGAAAGAAGTTCACTTTCTTTACTAAGTGGGAAAAAAGGTTTGGTTTCTTCTTTTATTTTAATTTTCT
>NW_010236891.1:0-350 GCF_000690775.1 Eurypyga helias
CTTTTTTTCTCTCTCTTTTTTTTAAAATATATTTTTTCCTCTTTTTTCCATTTTTTTCTGTTGTGGTTTTTTTTCATTCTTTTTCTCTCTTTTTTTTTTCCCCCTATTATTTTTATTTCTCCTTCATAATCGGTGTCAATAAGTCCTGGAAGTACAAAAAGCCCCTGCCGGAAAACAGACGAACCTCCGATAAACAATGTGCTCACTCCTCTGACCAAAGGACCGTCCACACCCCCAGGGACCACTTGGACTTCAATATCAGTTAACTCTGTGTCGCAGGAGGTGGCCAGGTCCACCCCAGCGCTTCCTGCGGTGCTGGCAGTAAGTTGACCTGCATCGCTGCCGGATCC
>NW_010236892.1:0-2838 GCF_000690775.1 Eurypyga helias
TAATTAATAAAATAATTAATGGATATAATTATTGATTGTTAGTTAATAGTTAATTAAATCATTAGAAAATCAAAAACTAAGACAGTTTTTGCCGTCTTTGACTCCCTCAATCTATGTAGAATCAAACTCAGCTTAACTCAGATAAAAAGACCTTTACTCCTTATTTCTCCTATTATTTGTGAATGGCTAGAAGAACCACAAAAATGGAGGCATACAAGGGTAAATCTGCATATTTACTTTAATATAGCAAACCCACTGAAAAATCATATTCTATTACAGGCACTTCCCCATATTCATAAAATCATAGAATGGTTGGGGTTGGAAGGGACCTTAAAGACCATCTAGTTCCAGCCCCCCTGCTATGGGCAGGGACACCCTCCACTGCATTTGGCTACCTTTTCCTAAAGCCTTTCATACAAACACAGAATTACAGAACAGCCCGGGCTAGAAGGGGCCTCCAAAGATCATCTGGTCCAACCTTTTGTGGGAAAGGAAGCCTAGATGAGGTTACGAATGACTCTGTCTCATTGCATCTTGAAAACTTCCAGTGATGGGGACTCTACCATGTCTGTGGGGAAGTTGTTCCACAGATTGATTGAGCTCATTGTAAAAAATGTCTTATATCAAAGTGAAACCTATCCCAGTACAACTTGTACCCGTTGCCCCTTGTCTTCTCCATGTGGCTCCTTGTGAAGAGAGAGGCTCCACTCCCTCTGTTTCTACAGCATACCCAGCAGGGTGGGGAAAGTGCTTGTTCCTCTCTGCTCAGCTCTTACAAGGCCACGACAGGAATACTGTGCTCAGTGTGGTATCCAACACAAGAAACACATCAAAACCTGGAAGTCCAGTAAAGAACCACTAAGATGGTTAGGAACCTGAAGAATAAAACACAGGAAAACAGGCTGAGGCGAATTGGTCATGTGTGTACCCTCCCCTTGAAGATTTCTGCAACTCACCTAGCTAAGGCCTCAAGATTTCGGACTTATTAAGTTCAATCTGCATTTAGGCTGTTGGACAAGATATGACCTCCAGAGTTTCCTTCTGACCTAATTCACTCTACGATCTACGATAACAGGAAGATAGATTTAGCTACTGTCTGCACTTTTGCCAAATTGAAGTGACAATGGAAACACACACTAGACAACTGAGAAATTCTGGTACATGTAGAAGATAGAATCAGAGAATCACTAGGTTGGAAAAGCCCTTAGAGATCATCCAGTCCAACCGTATCTGTCCGCCACTAAACCATATCTTTCAGCACCTCATCCACCCGTCTCTTAAACACATCCAGGGATGGTGACTCCACCCCCTGCCTGGGCAGCCTGTTCCAGTGTGTGATAACCCTTTCGGTGAAGAACTTCTTCCTTACATCCAAACTAAACCTCCCCTGGCGCAGCTTGAGACCATTCCCCCTCGTCCGATCATCTGTCATTAGGGAGAAGAGACCAACACTCACTTCTGCACAACCTCCTTTCAGGTAGTTGTAGGCAGTGATCAGGTCTCCTCTCAGCCTCCTCTTCTCAAGGCTAAACAAGCCCAGTTCCCTCAGTCGCTCCTCATAAGACATATTCTCCAGACCCTTCACCAGTTTTGTGGCCCTTCTCTGGACACGCTCCAGAACCTCAATGTCTTTCTTGTAGTGAGGGGCCCAAAACTGAACACAGTACTCGAGGTGCGGCCTCACCAGTGCCGAGTACAGGAGGAGAATCACATCCCTGGACCTGCTGGCCACGCTGTTTTTGATACAAGCCGATGACTGCAAATGCCTAAGATAAGCTAATTCCTCTCACTGGCCATCAAAAGCAGTCTGTCTCTTTCCAGTGACTATACAGAAGGAACAGGGATAAAAGGCTTGTTAGATTGCATTGCACAAGTTAAATATCTAACGTGACAAAGTAGGCACCCACTTCTCCACAACCTCCTTTCAGGTAGTTGTAGGCAGTGATCAGAATACCACATGGACATGGGTGAAAAGCAGCTGGTTTATGAGGTTGGAGGTCAAGTTCGTAGGGGTACTGAGACAATCTGGGATTCATCCTAGAGCTCTGAAGGAGCTAGCAGATGTTTTGGCAGGATCCCTCTCAATCATCTACCAAAGGTCTTGGGAGTCTGGGGAGGCCCCTACTGACTGGAAGCTGGCCAATGTTATTCCCATCTACAAAAAGGGTGTGAGGGAAGACCCAGGGAACCTCAGTTCCTGGAAAAACTATGGAGAAAATTATACTGAGTACTGTTGAAAGGCATTTAAAGAATAATGCAGTCATCAGACAGAGTCAAGGGAAAATCCTGTTTAACTAATTTGATATCCTTCTATGATAAGGTCACCTGTCTAGTAGATTAAGGGAAAGCAGTGGATGTAGTTTTTCTAGATTTTAGTAAGGCTGTTGATATTGTCCCTTGCAGCATCCTTCTGGACAAGCTGTCCAACTGTGGGATGAGCGGGTTCATGGTATGCTGGGTAAAGAACAGAGCTCAAAGGGCTGTAGTGAATGGCACTACACCTGGCTGGCAACTGGTCACTAGAGGTGTTCCTCAGGGCTCAGTCCTACAGCCAGTCCTGTTCAATGTACTTATCCTGTACTAACCACCTGGATGCAGAAGTAGATTGCCCCATTAGCAAGTTTGCTGATGGTACCAAACTGGGAGGTGCTCCTGAGGGACAGGAGGCCTTGCAGAGGGATCTAGATAGATTGGAGCATTGGGCTGTGATTAACGGGATGAAATTTAACAAAGCAAAATGCTGGATTCTGCACCTAGGATGGAACAATTATGGGCACAAGTATAAATTGGGAGAGGACTGGCTGGAGAGCGGCCCTGCAGAAAGCGACCTGGGGGTGC
>NW_010236892.1:2908-5177 GCF_000690775.1 Eurypyga helias
CATCAATCACAGCACGACCGGTCAAGAGGGGTGATTATCCCGCTGTATTCAGCGTTGGTGCGGCCTCACCTGGAGTGCTGTGGGCAGTTCTGGGCCCACAGTTTAGGAAGGATGTGAAGGTCCCTGAATGAGTCCAGAGGAGGGCAACACAGCTGGTGAGGGGGCCGGGAGGAGTGTCCTGTGAGGGGCGGCTGAGGGCTTTGGGCTTGTCTAGTTTGGAGAAAAGGAGGCTGAGGTGTGACCTCGATGCTCTCTGCAGCTTCCTGAGGAGGCAAAGTGGAGGGGAAGGTGCTGAGCTCTTCTCCCTGGTATCCAGTGATAGAACACATGGGAATGGTTCAAAGCTACAGCAGGGGAGGATTAGACTGGACATTAGGAAGCCTTTCTTTATGGAGAAGATGGTCAAACACTGGAACAAGCTTCCTAGAGAGGTGGTCGACGTCCCAAGCCTGTCAGTGTTTAAGAGACATTTGGACAATGCCCTTAACAACATGCTTTAGCTTTTGGTCAGCCCTGAGGTGGTCAGGCAGTTGGACTAAATGATCGTTGTAGGTCCATTCCAACTAAAATAGTCTATTCTATTCTATCTCACCCACCTTTCCATTTACAAGTGCATGATTTTCACAGCAGGACACATCCAGGATGAGCAATGAATCTCACCCAGGCATTTCAAAATCAGTTTCCACATCAGAAACATTCTGACCCAAAACCTTGACTCTGAAATGTCTAGTTTTTGGTACACTGCTCATCAGCCTGCACCAAATCATGTAAGGTTCAGAGGAAAGAAGTACTCTGAAGCTTGGGCTCCTCCCTTGAGGCTCCATGCAAGATCTTCTAAAGAACTTATTAGTGCTCTCCACAGTGCTGGAAATAACTTTTCATTCTCTCTTAGGACATGCCAGATATGATCAGCAAAAACCTGAAATTGTCACCAAGCTACTCAAAATGAGGAAACTCTTTTGAGTTTGAGTTTTGGGAGAAACTCTTGCATGTAACCTGGATACAAATTTTTCACTACAAAGAAGGTCTAAATTTCTTTAAGAAGTCGCTGAGGGAAAAGAAGGCAGTGAAGGTAACAGTAAACACTGAAAACTGATCTGAAAGACAAAAGCCACAACAATGCTGTCAGACTGTAGTTTTCCTTGGTAAATCTGCTTAAAAGACACAGCTCTGACCCTATTATGATGTAATGTCCAGTAAAAAATACTAAGTGGTGCTTAGTATCTTTTCCTTCTTCTATATCAACAACAAGAATTTCAGTACAAGAATACTATTAAAATGACACTGACTTATAAAAGCTATTAATCCGGCTTTCACAAGTTTTACAAACACTCAGAATATCCCTAACCAAAGTACACAACACATTTTTTATCATTCCTAAGATGTCTCTCCATAACAAAATAATTACAGAGTCCTATATAGAAGTCTCCAATGATCATCCTAAGAATTCAGCTCTTGAGTTCTTTAAGCAAAGATTATTACCCTTGCCATATAGGCCTACTTGTACCAACAAACTAGAAAGCACACAGACACTATTTTGATTTGCCTAATTTACTTTGGCATTAACAGAAGAAACATTTTACTGGGTGTGACAGTGCTTTGATAAGTGAGAAAAGAATAAACGAGCAAGCAAGACCCCAAGGCCAATTTTAATCAAGAAATTTTTAGTTCAGTTGAAAGAAACCTACTCAAAGGGCAGTAAAAATATCAGAGGTGAACAGGAATCACCATAAACATCATTTGAAGTGGTAAAGATTAAGTTAAACTTATATTGGCTGTGGAAATACGCAAAATAGTTCTAAACAATCTAAACTGAATTAGCAGGAGCTATTCACAGCATCCTAGAGCTCACGGTGGACTAACTTACCCCTCTCAGCCTACACTAAGCTCTGTGACGCCGTGACTATGTGGCTAAGCTAGATCACCTAAAGCCAGCTCAGGTACCTCTGTAATACACTGCCAACTCCAGTTACACATTGCAGGCTGTACATAACTGAGATTATACGAGCTCTTCACAACACAGCTCCTCGTGGGTTCACCAAATGATTCCTGTATTTCCTGTGGTGAGGCACATGCACATACCAGATGGTATGTCCTGTACAGTTTTTCATAGTCATGAATTTATGTATTCTTGTGTGTTCTTTTAACAGAGCCCCAAGATAATTTCTCCACAACTGTATTTGAACTGCCAACCTGCATTCTGATCAAATAGTACAACAGATCTAAAAGGTCACTTGAAAAAAATATCTATCATAGAATCATAGAATGG
>NW_010236893.1:0-2484 GCF_000690775.1 Eurypyga helias
TGAATATGCAGCACAAATGCAATTAACAATTTGTGGCTATATCCAAAGTTGCTAGTGCAAGTCCTCACAGTTTATGAAGTGAAACAATTTCTACAGTTCTCATTTCAATGTACAAGATTTGCAATATTAATTTCCTTTGGATTAGCCCTTAATATATCTTTTAATTTAAAACTTATTAAAAATAGTGGAGAAGGGGAAAAAAGACAAGTGAAAAATAATCCACTAATTGGATTATGCAAGCTTTCAGCATCTTCATGGTGAGACAAGTATAATAAAATGGAACCAGTGAAAATACAGTAATATGAACTGAGTGCACAGGAGGGTCAAACAGCATTTGCATTTTGAATGAAACAGTTTTAAATCTGACCTTGATCTTTCATTCCTTTTAGAGAGGTTTAAATACTTAATGAAAAAATCTGACAATCTCATGGAAAAAATGTCCCAAATCAAACATATATTGTCAGTGTCTAACTATTAACCATCTTCTTATGGTTAATTTATTAAACAGCTTTGTTCCTCTTGCTGCACATTTATCTGTTTTAAGAAGAGTATCCTCTGGAGATTAGTATTATGCTGTATAAGAGACAGAAACGGGAAGCAGAAAAGACACTTAAAATGATAAGAAAATTGAAACAAGACTGTGTTTCATAAGTAGTAAGGAAATGTATCATTTCCTTGAGATAAAAATATATCATTTCTTTGAGGAAAAAAAAAAAAAGGCAGAAAAATTGGATATTTACAAGGTTTTGTCAACAAATTTGTTTTTAGCTTGGGACCTTACAATGCCAAATTGTAGCCTGAAGCAAGTTTTTATGCTTCAAAGGAAGATATAAGTCCCTAAAATTATGGTTTTGTAATAGAAACCAGGACAGACCCTTAACTGTTAGCAGCAAGAACAAGAGATTTAATAATAATATTAATGTATCTCCTTGGAAAAGAAAATTGCAAAGAAATTAGGCATTGAGCTCTCTACCTACCAGCTTCCCCCACACCAAGAGAATATGAGAGTTGAGAGTGATATTAAGACAAGTTTTAAATTAGCTAAGAAACAATCAAAATTAGGCATTGAGCTCTCTACCTACCAGCTTCCCCCACACCAAGAGAATATGAGAGTTGAGAGTGATATTAAGACAAGTTTTAAATTAGCTAAGAAACAATCATGCTGGCTCTGCAGTACAGTAGCACGTTGTGTGTCCTTGCAAAGTGGGTTCTGGTGGCTTTGAGGTGTTGGGTTGCAGAGAGAGATGTCCCTGTCATTTTGCAGGGTGAAGGACAGCTGCGTACTACAGGACTGCTCAGCAGTCAGCTTTCAGCTGTCTTTTGGCCAATATTTGTGGTATCTGGAGCGTTTGCTCCTGTCATCAGCTGTGGAGCATAGTACCAGTCACCTTGGCTTTCTGGGACCACAGCGCACCTAACGGTAACTCAGACAAACCGCTGTGTCCCCCCCCACCAAAGGGACCACAACGGCCAAGCTCCTCTGTCGAAAGTTGGGTGACAGAGATGGTTCCTAGAACAGGTGCGAGTCCAGAGAATATAAATGTCACAGAGGTCACCTCAATATCAGAATGATAAAATCCAGCCAGTATAAGACTGAGCAGGCTTAAAAATTGAGCTTCATTGTTTTTTATGGATCCAAAAAGCCAGCACAGACTGCAACTCCTTGGATACTAATAGTTTTGTCTGTGGCATGCTCACATCTCTTGCTGGCTATTTCTGAACATCTCAAAAAGTCACAATAATGGAAGTTCCAGTGTTGTCATTTATATTTTCACTGCATGCTTGAACAAGGTAGTACGCTGACTAACCATGTTGAAATTCCAATGGCAGGGCTGATGTCCTGCTCCACCCTGTGCAGTTCTCCTTGATGAATACCTGCACAGCTCCTGTACCCCTGGCCAGTCCTACAAAACTTCTGTACTTAATCAGACCTTGGACCAGCTCTGCAATTTGATTAGGAAGGGGCTTGCATTCTGACTATGGATTTGCAGGAGATTTATCATTATGAAACTGAATGTAAATATGCCAGTTATTATTTTGTTGGGACTTGGGGTGAGGTGGGGAACATATAAACCAGGGGCTAGTTGCTGGCAGCACAGAGCTCTGTGCCTCCCATTCCTTTCCCTCCTATTCCTGCTTCTGCTCACCACTTGCTACTCCTGTCATATTAACACACCAGTTTTGAAACCCGACTTGGCTTGAGACTTGGAAATGGGCTGAAATTTCCGATAATGGCTCCTATTCCTCTTCTTTCTTTTCTTGTTATAGTCATTGCCTTGGACTGCCCAACCATGCCCCCTCAATATCCTCACTATTTCCCACCTTCCTCAGAAGCTGCGATGGGCTTCAGGTTGGACCTCACTCCCACAGACTGCCAGTTCATTGCACAGAACAAGGCAAGCTGTCCCCAGGAAGAGTTTTGTCTAAAAAATCACACGAGTTATGGCTCTCCTCTTCATTTGTGCTGATGCAGTACAGATGTAC
>NW_010236893.1:2514-2761 GCF_000690775.1 Eurypyga helias
GAGAGGTACTCCCAAGCCAAAACATGTATCCTGCTGCTTTTATTGAATAATGCAATTCAAATCTGTAAAGTGCCAAAAAATAATAATAATAGTCTTCTATATTGAAACTGACAAATTATAGGCACACAAATTCCTTATGCTTCCATTTTGTTGTAATTACAGCAAAACCAGTGATAGACTATTTAGTCTTAGATATGTTTATTTTTCAAAAGGGTTTGAATATTTGTGTTTAAATAATCCTTGTTTT
>NW_010236894.1:0-1672 GCF_000690775.1 Eurypyga helias
TGTGAGGATCCTGCCCTGAGGAGGACATAGTGGCAGAGATAGCGTGTGATGAACTGACCAAAATCCCTGTTCCCTGTCCTGCTGCATTGCTGGCGGGGAGGAGGTAGGGAAAAGCGGGAGCAAATTTGAGCCCTGGAAGACGGGAGGGGTGGGGTAGGCGGAAGGTGTTTTTAAGATTTGGTTTTCACTCTCTTTTTACTCTGATTTTGATTGATGATAAATTAAATTAATTTTTGCCCCGAGCTGAGTCTGTTTTGCACATGGTGGTAATTACTTAATGATCTCTCCCTGTTCTCCGTGACCCTTTCATCCTATTCTCTTCCCCTGCCCAGCTGGGGAGGGCAGTGATAAAGCAGCTTTGGTGGGCTCCAAAGCAGCCTCCAGCCAGGCTCAAGACACCACACCTTCATTCCACCTTCTGCCTAATATTTCAAGGACAGAAGGTGACTAATAGTGTGAACAGTACCTGTAGGTGCCTGTACTCCCTTACTAACTGGGGAACTTGTGAGCCAATTTCAGCAATTTTTTGCAGAGAAATGAAAAAAAATATCCACTTGGGTATTGGAGTGAGGCGAAAGTGCCTTTACAAGTTGCCAGACAACACAGGAGATCCAGTGTGGCCATGTAAAACACCAGAATATCCACCCTGAAGAGAGCCCTTAAGAAATACTTCAGCCATGGAGAAAGCTTGAACCAAAGCATGCAATTTGCTGTGAGGGGAAGCCAGTGGAAACCAAGAATTACCAGTTCTCTCATCCCTCCCATCCCTTTTTTTATTTCTGCTCCCAGTGGGGTCTGACAGATGTGTTCTTCAGGGCCCTGCCAATATGTTCTTTTTGGAAGACGAAAACTCTGAGACCAGGGGAAAGTTTTCTTTGTGGAATTTTTAGTGACTCTCTTGGAGCAGATTAACATAAAGGACAAAGTAAAGACACCTTCTGGAAAAAATAGATACTTGAAAAAATGCTAGCCTGAGGAATTAAGGCCATGTAGGCTGTACACATATTACTGGCTGCCAATCTACGAAACTGCTTCAGGAAGCAGACAATAATCCAGTAGGATTTTCTTGATATTTTTTCCAAAACAATTAATGGACTAAAAAACTCATGCAAGAATGTGTGTAATAGCATCTTCGGTTTTACCATAATGCCAGGTGATGGCCTTGCTTTTCTTTAGTGACTACATGTTTACCCCTCCCAAACCCATATCCCCCAGCATGCTGATGCCTTTGGGTTTGTCAAGGCCCACTGCCCTGTTGCAGAGAGCACAAGGGGCAGCATTTACAGCTGTGGCCGTGCTGCAGAGCAGAGGGGAGCTGCCCACAGGGGCTCCTTCAGCTTCCTCTCCTGGCATGGTTACTGGTGTGAATGCTCACTCCCAGAGACAAGTGGTGGTTTAGCTGGATTACATAACAAACTTTTACTGGTTTATAGCTAGTTGTTGTTCAAAGAGAACATACTGTCAAGGAAAAAAGGTGAGAAAGTTTCGTTCATCCTGAAGTTTCCTACTGGCAAGGTTGACATTAGAAATATTTGAAACAAATGCTTAAGAGTGAGGTGGGTCCTGGTAGACTCAGTGGTCAAATTCCACTATGTCATTTTTCTTTCGGCTATAATGACTAGACCCGTTTGATGCAGACTGTAACTAACTGCATGTCGTGGTTTAACTCCGG
>NW_010236895.1:0-10637 GCF_000690775.1 Eurypyga helias
CTGCGGGGGGTCGTCAGGATGCTGAGGGTGGTCAGGCTGCTGAGAGTGGTCAGGGTGCTGAGGGTGGGTCCGGGTGCTGAGGGTGGTCAGGGGTCACGCTGGCGTTGCCTGGCCAGTGGGCCTGGGCTGCTGCAGCCTGTCCTGCGTCGGAGGGGGCTGTCGGCACGGGAGGGCTCCAGTAGAAATGGGGAAACATGGATCGTTAAGATCTGCTCTGTTCTAGCTCCCCACGTCCATGCAGAGATGCAGAAAACTGAAATCGATCATTCTCCTCCACAAAGAAAAAGCAGTTCTCCGTGGTATCCGTATATTCCTTCTCCTCAGAGCATGTGGTGCAGTTGATCCCCAGAAACTTCTCAAGGGCAGTTAAAGTGAGTCAGAGTGTGGGAGCGTTTGTTGAGCTGAACCTTGTATTTCTCCTTCTGCCCAGCTGAGTCAGAAGAACTGCACAGTGAAGGATCTGAGGAGGCCTTTGGAAGCAGAAGCAGGAGAGTTTGAGGCAACAGAATGTGCCTTTATCCCGAAGACCTTCATAACACCCTCAGAGCACCAGTTGTTTGTGGAAGAATTTTGCAAGAATCCTGGCATCGCTTGGATTAGGAAACCGGTAAGTATGTGCTCTCCCAAGGAAAGTGAGACGTGAATGGATGCCTTCGTCCTGCCGAGGGAGGAAAACATGCCGGAAACCCGCAGGAAGCACTGGGCAGAGAGGTGGCCGGGAACACTGCGGTTTTCTGGTCAACACCTACTACCAAAACACCGCTTCTTGTGTAACGCATGTTTCGGCATCGAGCCGCCGCTCGGTTTATCTGTAGAGTCAGGGTTAACTCGGTGGCCGAGTGCTGCGTTCTCGTGTGCAGGAACGGGTTGTGCTCCCAGGGGTCCTCGCTGGGGGCTTATGGCCAAGTTCGTGCCCTGAAACCTTTCAGCGTGGCTGCAGGTGTGCAAGAAGGTGTGTGGGGGGGTGTGGGGCAGGTGTTTAATTGGGCTCCTGGTTAAGCAGCATTCCAAGGCAGCCCCTAAGGATGGAGCTGTGAAAACATGTGCTTGCTTTTAGGGAAATCCCACTATGCCAGCTGGTGTGGTCCAGCGGAATTCCATCCTGAGAATGCGAAGAGACTCCAGGAGCAGCCTGGCGTGCAAGACGGGGTGGATTTGGTTGGCATTCGCTTCTCTCTGCTCTGCGGTTAAAGACCTGAAGGGTAGCCCCATGCTCGGAGTCGCATTTGTCCCCCCAGACCTGGAGCTGTGCTGAACACTGCAGCTTCCACTTTAGCCAGGACCAAAGAAAAGGTGTTTTCTTTAGAAATCACGACAGTACAACGTGATGCTGCGAAATGCCGTACCTCTGCCAGATGATTCAAGCCATTTAACGTCGTATCGCGCCGCCGTGCGTAACGAAACCCGCACCCATCTGTGGGACCTGCGAGCAAGCCCCCACTTCGCTCTGGGCAGGAGGCTGGGACAGGAGGATTCCCCTTCCCCGCGAGCCAGGCCCCTCGTTAAGGGTGAGAAGTGAATGGGAGGTAATTATGCAAACTAACCTGCGAATTACAGCCAGGAGGATAGCAGCTAGTGATTATCTAACTCCACAAATGGGAACGTGTTAATTGGCAACTAAAAACCTTATATTAAGCTGATTTTTATGCCCACAACCTCAATTAATGTGGTAAATAACCAGAACACAGTAAACAAGGATGTACGAAAAGCCTGCGATTACTGAGATTATACCACCACCTTAAATGAAACCGTTTGTGGCTGACCTCAAAACTCAGAGACAGGTAAAAATAAACTCTGTGTTGCTCCTTCTGTGCTCTGGAGCCGCCCTGGGTCGTGACATCTTGGGTTGTGACATCTCGGGTTGCCTGCTCCCACGCTCAGGTGCAGTAGGAGGTCGGGAGGTGCACGGTGCCACATCCCGGGGCTGCAGGAGGCTGGGTCCCCTCCGGAGGGGAGCTGTGCTCCTTGGGTGGCTTATCTGGGCCTCTCGTCACCCACTTTGAATACATCGTGCAGCCTAGGTTGTCCTCAGGATTTTTCTGCTCCTGCTTGCTGTAGTTCTCAGCCATCTTTCATGCCTTTCCGGTTTAATTAAGTTCTTGAACGTACACTAATTTAAAATGTGCCTTAACGACGTTCCCGGCAGCGCGTGTTGCATTACGTGTGTTTCTGCGAGCGTGGGGCAGCGTCTGTTTATTCCGTACTGTGGAACTTCCCTGTAGGCTGGCTGCCTGCTCTGCTCTTTCCTCCAAGAATCCTAACACAAATCTGAGCTTTTTTGCCCCAGAGATCTGTTGTTGGATCCCTTCCCCCCGTCGCCTTAAACGTGCGTGCTCGCACACAAACGGGCGATGAATTGGGTTGTGCAGGGGTTCCGTGCTGGAATTCTGGGAAACATTAAAGCCACTAACTCTGCTTTTCCATCTGCAGGTTGGCAGGTGAGAAGGCGAAGGAGTTTCCTGTTCTGAAAACCAAAGGAATGGGATCGACTGAAGAACGTGAGAACTCCCCGTCTCCTCTTTGGGGAGTGTCCAGCAGGCGTGTTGTGCTTTTGCCCGTATTTCATCCCTCCTCCTCCCGGTGAGTTGTTTTGCTCTCCTGTGCGATACCCCTTCCCCCTTCCCCAGGCCAACAGCAGTTTGTTACAGTGGATTTTCCCAGGTGCTTTATCTGGGATCTGACTTCCCGCGCTTCGTGTACATATTTGTGTATAAACCTGTGATCCTGGGTACGTCTGACACCAGGCAGCAGTACCAGCAGCTGGGTTATGGTCTCTCTGCTTCGTGGGTTGAAAGTTTGGCTTGAGAGTTTATGTTCTGGTGACCTCAGTATGTGCAAACCGCCATTCTGAGGCCAGAAATGGGTTTTCCTGCCATAATGCTCCTTTTCTCTCCTCCCAGTACATCCCACTGAAGGCCTGGCTATGCGGGGGTGGATTTGCTCGCTTTTCTGGGACCTGATTTTCTCTGAATAGCAGGGATGATGGCTATGTGTGCCATAAAGAAGGGTAAGAAAAGGACTGTACAAACCTATCGCTTGGCATTAGATGCGCTGGGTGAGCCTTGTCGCTTCCGACCCCGGAAACACCCGCAGGACCCGGCTGTCCTGTCGCTGCGCTGTCAGCCTGCCTCTCTCTGGTCTCTTTTCGTTGGAAAACTGGTGTCACCGGGTCGCCGGGAACGTCCGTTTGACAGATCGGCTAGGGCCGAAGCTGGAACGTCAGTCCGGGTTTTACTGTCAGGGGTTGAGCTCTGGGGGCCATTCTTCCCCAGTTTGGCAGGCGTAAGGACGGGGCGATTCACAGGGAGAACTTTGATTTCCGACGTGTCGCGTTGCTGCTGTATGGAGTTTGATGGCTTCCGTTTGATTAACATGTCTTCCCAAAAGCTATCCCGCCTCAATGCGATGGCTTAGGAGACAGGAGAATCCATCACTTCTCCCCGTGGGAGTTCAGCGGGGTTCATGCTTGCTCGGAATGATCAAAAGCCTTCCCGGAGCGGGATGCAGCAAGCTGCCGGGGGTGAGGGTGCGCTGGGGTTCGGAGACGTGGTGACATGAAGAGCTTGGTGCCAGCTCAGGGCAGTCACCCCCTCCTTTTCGAGACACCCCCCCTTGACTACATCTGATTTTAATTGATATTTTCAGTATGCCCGCAGCGTGCAGTGTGGGATTTAAGCTCAGGCAGCTGAAGCCCGTGATTACAGACAGGGAAGATACTAATTGGCACCGGGGCAGAGTGACAATTCTGTATTTGCCTGTTCAGTGTCTTTGATCCTTGTCTCAACACCATTCCAGATGTTCGTCTCTCAGATGTGACAGCGCAGCCGGTTATGATCCTGGGAAGGTGAGGGGTGTGCGTTCCCTGCAGACTGTTCCCCGCTGGCCGTCCCTAGGACTCCCCTGGCAGAGGGAAGCAAGACGGCCTCATCCTGCCAGCGGCCACGCTGCGGACGCGTGCTGTCGCCCCTTAACTCTGCTGCCGTGTCTCCCCGAACCCATAAACCGCTCCAACGTCGCTGTGCAGCTGTCTGCCCGCCCGCAAGGCTGATCTTGCTGACTTCCAACCTAATAACCTAATGGTTAGTGCTCTTCTGAGGCGCGGGAATCGTGCAGCTTAGCCCTTCGCTTCTGAGACCTCGGCGAGGGTGACATCGCTGCAGACAACTGTCACGGCTGAGCCTTCTCTCTCCAGAGCTGGCAGCTGGGAGAGAGGGAGGAACAAAGATTAAATGGGATGTCAGATTCCTTGTGAATCCGAGATGAGGGTCAGTGTTTGAGAGGAATGGAGGATTGTGTTGAGCTTCCCACTTTATGGGCTGTTCCTTCTATAAATCTCTCCTGTCTGGAGGGAAAGGAGGGTCTCTGCAGCACCCTGACTGAAGAGAAGATGTTGGCTGCTGTCAGGGAACTTCTGACGGGGGCCTGGGGACTGTATTTTCCTACAGCCGTAGGGTAGTCAAGCCTGTGGAGTTTAACTGCCCTGCGGGGCCAGTCCTACCTCTGGTCTCTGCCTTTTTGCTCAGAATTCTTGCTGGGCTGCGGAGGCTCTAGTGTGATTGAAAAGAAGTAAATCGCGTGGACTAAGTGCGTGGTGGTCTGCTGGGAGCGGCTTCGTGTGACTGTGTGGGGATGCCTCGGGGTGACTGAGCTGCTCGGACGGTGCTCGACTGCCAAGCGCGGGGCAGGGTCGGTGGAAACTCGCTCAGCGGATGTGGACAACGCTCTCAGCACCTTCTCGACGCTCTCTGTGGATTAGCAGTGACAAACGCTGCTTCGAGCTCTAGGGCCACGTCATCCTGAGCCATCGGGGCCTGAAAGGGTGTTGATAAATGTACAAGGGGTTGTAGCGTCACGTCAGCCGCTTTCCCTGGGACAGGGGTGCCTCGTGATGCTTCTGCATCGTGTAGTGTGGTGCTTGTGGGCCGGCTGAGAGCGAGCCAGCCCGGGAAGCGGTGTGTTGAGAGGTCGGAGCTGTTTTACGTGAGGGGAGCTGCCATCCAGAAGGATACGTCTGCTTTTGCCCCGAGCATCGGGGTTTCTTAGCTGGGTGCAGCAGCCTGTAACTTGGTCTGTAGGATCCCCAGCCCTGCGCTGTGAAACCCTGCCAATTTGGCTATTTCTGGAATACGTTCCCCTCCAAGTATCAGCATATCCCAAGTATCACAGCACTTGCCAGAGACGGAGGGTTACTACCGCCTGTTTTTCTGCTTCTGTGTCTTGCAGCAGAGCCCCAGCAGCACTGATAAACCTCCAGCCGGTGCCGGTTCGCTGCCAGCACTGAGGAAAACGCGCGTCTGTGGCACGCGGGCTCCAAGGCAGACCCCAGCTGAAGGAGGTCCCTCCTGCTAACTGTGGAGAAAAGGACTCCACAGGAGTCGAGGGCATTTAAAACAGAACAATAACAACAACAACAAAAAAACTTTAAAAAAATAATTTGACTTTTTTTTAATACTTGTCTTCGCACTGGCAAAGGGAAAAACAATCATTATTAAAGTTCAGCTGAAATTCTCAGAATTTTATCTGCTGCACGCGCAACCCAAGTATTGCAACAGCAGGAACCCGAGAGTGCAGCCGGCTTGTCACTACAGGAGTTGAGAAAAACAGAAACCGCTAATGGTTCTTCAGAAATGACAAGCAAATAGGATTGTTGTTCTCTCAGCCTAAATCACGTGAGGCGCAGGCAGTGCCATGGGTAAGGAAATTTCCCTTAGATGCGATTTTATGTTGGGGGTGCTCTCCTACAAAGCGTCCTAATTGGTTATTTATAGGGGGTTTTGGAACTCTAACAAGACGTGGCAGCTGGTAAACCTGTTACAGCCCTGCGTCCTGTCCGTTGCGGTCCAGTATCGCCCGTGGTGCCACTGGGGACGGGCACTTTTCAAATGCTGGATAGCTCTTCGTTTGCAGAGTCTGCTCTGCTCGCAGCCTCAGACCAAATCACTGCTCGGGCAGCGAAGAGCCGGAGTAGCTTCAGCGGGTCAGGGATCAAACGAACCGGGGTGAGAGCCCTCGGTGTCGCAGTGCTCGGTGCTGCTGGGCTCTCCTAGGAGGACACCGTGTTCCGCCAGGAAGCTGTTCCCAGGAGACACCTCGATTCCCCCACTGAAAACGGGTTAATGCTCATTTTATGAGTTCTCTTCGGTATTTACTGCTTCGGCTAGACTTTGGGTTTCACTTGTAGGTCTGTCTGGAAGCTAGAGGGATTTTTTTTTTTTTTTTCAGCACCATCGAGAACAGGAATAGAAACTCTGCAATAAGCTCAGAATGTTCCTTGGCTCGGTGCATGGGAAAGAGATTTAGGGTTGGATTTCCTATTGCTTCACACTTACTGCTGCTAGCAGGGTAATGATTTTGCGGGCAGGCGTTTCTCTTAGAAGAACCATTGGCAAAACTGCCTGTTTCTCCCTAATTTACTGTTGTCTTATCCCCTCGGCTGGCTTTCGGGGGTGAGTGCTGCACCTTCCCAGCAGCCAGGAAGACTGAACTCGTGTCGTCTCCTCAGACTCCCTTCATATCGTGGACAGGGAGGGTAGGCAGGCGGAGATATTTACTACTTTCTAAGGGTAATTAACGTGTTTGGAATGGATGGTCTGGTTCCACGTCTTTCTTGGCAACAGACCGTAATACTCGAACCTTTGTGGTGATTAAAGGATGGGTTTGCAGGAACAGAGGGAAGCAAACAAGCGTACCGCCGCTTCGGAGTGGGCAAACAGAGTGGCACGGGGCTGCGAAGGGATCTGTGTCGGAGCTGGGACTGGCACAAGAGCTCTCTTCCAGAGGCCCCTCTGCGTCGTGCCTCCCACGCTCGCTGCTCCTGGAGCCCTTGGTTCCACGCAGCTGGTCTGGCAGCGCTTTGTGGGTGACTTCACAACCGTGCTAACCTGGGATATTAATAGTAGGAAGGCGTCCGCTGCTTTCAGCGGTGTCTCATTGTCTGGGAGCTTCTTCCTGCATGCAGACAGATAACTGCCAGGGCTCAGGTGCATCAGCGAGTGTATTCCATGATGTTGGCTCTCGAGGAAGGGGAGGCTGATACGGAACGACGGGCCTGTCGGCAGAGACCGGAGTACTCCGGGAGTGAGAACGTCGTGGCCAACAGGCGTTCAGGCGCGCCCTGCTCGCGTCCCTGAGCTATCTGCGCGTCAGTGGGAGGAGAGCACGCACCTTTCCCTCGAGAATAAAGGAACAAGGATGGGCTTGTGGGCTTTTACGGGATGAAGAGACCAAAAGGAGCACTTTCCCAAAGTGGATGTAAGCAACCGGGCTGGAGGAGCGCCGTAGGAAACATGCACGTACAGCTGGTGGGAGGAGTCTGGGCCGGAGTCCTGCTCTTCCGGCGTTAGGTTTATGCCAACTTTGCTGCAAAATCCACCCTACAGTCAGGGTGGTGACTGTTTACCAGCCGCTTTGCTGAAGGTAGTGGTGTGTTTTACAGGTGGGAAGTAGAATGGATTCTGAAGTCGTCCTTCTGGGAGGGTAAGATGCTCGTAAGGAGCCAGCTCAGCGTGCCCAGAGTCATCTCTGACCGTAGTTTCTACCTAACAAAGCACCACGCAGCTTCACCTGGAAGCGGGACGCTACCTCACCTCTACAGGAGGGGAGAGGCGACGTGCAACTCCCCCACTAGCGTTTTCATTGCAGGCTGCTACGATGACGGGAACGAACGACTGCCTCAGCTTTTCAGTAACGCTGATCCCAGGCTTGGGAGCAGCGATGGCCACGGGTGAAGTTCGCTCTCTCACGAGGCGCAGCGGCAGTTCCCATTTCCCTCTGGATGCTGCTGGCTCAGCATGGCCTCCTGGCCGCTCAAGGTTTCCCAGCTGGGAAGCTGCAATAAGCTGGAATGGAGTATTCCACAGCGAGTGACGCCGGCTTCTCAGCTATCCACCTGCCCTTGGGTAGTTCTGGACCGGGGAAGAAAATAAAGGGGCTAAACCCATTCTGCACAGCACAACAAAGCTTTTGGGGAAGGCAGGCGCCCACCCAATCCTCCTACTGCTATGGAAACATGTCAGAGCAGAAAACCTGTTGCCATGACATCGTAAAAATAACCTCGCCGTGGCGTGAGGGAGAGGCTGTGCTACGGGGGTTGTGCGAGAGCGCGGCTCCGGCACAGGGACTTGGCACCGTGTTGCCGCTCGCTTCCACAGGAGACGCGATTGTCTGGAAAAACTACAGGCGAGACAGTTCAGGGTCGGTGTTAGTTTTAATCTGTGATGCCTGAAGCGGGCAGCCTCGCTTCTTCCAGCTGACTGTCTGGGGTATGTGGCATTGGCTGCACAACTTCACAGCCCAGACCAAGCAATGGCAGCCGGCTTTTTACACTTAAAGGTAACGCACCTCAGTCTCGAGGAGTCTGAAATGGTATTTTTGAAACTCTGTACGAGTGGGACAGGCCGTGCCGGGCTGCCTGGAGGAGGCCCCTCGGACCCGTTAGGCCATCAGGGAGCCAGGAAAAGCCTGGCACTGGGGTCGGTTTTGCGTGGCTGAAGCTGCCGAAGGGAAGAGAGCGAGGAATCAGACCCTGCTCTGCGCTAGGCGTGTGAGGTTGGGCAGAACAGGTGAGCTACCTCAGGAGCCAGAGAAACAAGGACAACGGCCGTGTTTAAATTTTCTAAGTTCTATCCGGGAATATCTGTAGAGAAGTTCAAAGCAGAAAGGGCCTGGCAGGACCCAGATGCTTCCCTGTACCCAGGGAAAAATAAAACTTGCTGTAGACTGTTACTAATTGTGATTAATTTAAAAGTAAATCTTATCATCTTAACCAAGGTGTGCTGGTTACTAAGGAGAGTAGCGCAGAAGACAATGAATGTGAGAACCTTTGAAGAAACCACGACTGGTTAAGTCAATTGTCCTTTTACTATGAGAGGCTCCGTGACTACTCAGCCCTCTCCAGGCTGCTTTTTAAAAATATCCGTATGTTTTTATCCCTTGTCTGCTTTTGAAAGCCTCTTGCCTCCCAGCTTAACAGAAGAACGTGTTTTCCCAGCGAGGCTGAAAGGATGCCGCCTCCCCCTGTCCCTCCCTACACATCTTTAAAGAGATTCCTGACGTGCCTCAGATGTATGGCTTTGCTTTGTTTTAGCGTTTACAACTCCTCTGCTGTGCTTCGGGCACGCTGTGGATTCCCAATTCCTCCTACTCCTGTTCCCGCCACGACAATGAACCAGCGCTGAAGCCAGACTCCAGACGCGCTCGCGTAAAAACCCAACAAGGAACGTACACACGGAGTGAGGAATGCCCTGCTGGCTCTTTTAATAACCCCGCTTCCACCCCGGCGTCTGCCCGTCGCCGCGTGCCAGCCTGCACCTCCGTGCAGCTCCGCCGCCCCGACTGCAGCGAGGAGAGGGAAAGGGTTTGTGATCCAAGGAAACTGTGTTGTAGCTGAGGAACCAAACGCTTCCCAGTGCCTGCGAGGAACCTCATCCAGGGTGGGCTCGGACAGCTGGGCTCATGGAGTTGCCTTTTTCTCCCCTTTTCTCCCCAGGATGCACCTCAGCCCTCCAGGATGCGATTGATCAGCTTCATTTCCTCAGCGGTCATGGGGTTCAGGTTAAAGCCCTTCAGCTCAGCTTTACCTGCAAGAACACAGAGAAAAATTGGGATTTTGTGACAAAATACGGGAAGCAGTCCACGTTCAACTCCAGAGGGGCTGCGGGAAGGGCAGGGCCAGCTCGGGAAGCTGATGTGGGGTCACCCCGGCGGGTGTGGGAGCCCGTTGAGCGTGCTGGTGGGCGACAGCCCCGCACCAGAGCCGTACAACGCTGCTGGAGCAGGGAAGGAATTGCAAAGCCAGCGAGAAAGCAGCTGCAGTAACACACAGAGCTCAGGGGTTTCTGGACCCTCCTGATACGTGACATCTGCTCCCAGCTACCAAGAAGGTTCCAGAACAGAAGCGTTCACCTTGAGCTTCGAAGAGGCGGTTGACCTTCACGCGCAGCTCTTTCCGGAGGTTGTTTATCTCCTCATCCAGATGTTCCTGGTCTGAGACAAGCGGGACAGGCATAAAGAGGGCTGTGAGCTCGGGGGTGCAGGCAGAACCTCCCACGGGACAAGGCCAGGCCTGGGGGGCAAGAGAGGGCTCCAAAAACCCCGGGGCCCCCCCTCCCCCCCGCTGCCCGCGGGGCTGAGCCCCAGGTCACTTCCTGCCCAAAGGCTCTTCGAGGGCACTTTGAGTGATGGCCAGGATCTGCCTGCGACTGCTGTCGCGGGGTCTGGGGCACTCTGAAGCCCAGTGTTGGGCAGAACCCGGCGGATTTCTCTGAAATCCTATGACGGCGGAGGCCGCGCGTACCGGCCTTACCCTTCCGCAGCATCTCCCTGGTCTTGAGCCCCAGGTCACTTCCTGCCCAAAGGCTCTTCGAGGGCACTTTGAGTGATGGCCAGGATCTGCCTGCGACTGCTGTCGCGGGGTCTGGGGCACTCTGAAGCCCAGTGTTGGGCAGAACCCGGCGGATTTCTCTGAAATCCTATGACGGCGGAGGCCGCGCGTACCGGCCTTACCCTTCCGCAGCATCTCCCTGGTCTGAGCCTTGGGCAGCTCGATGAACATGTCCCCGAAGCAGACCATGGCCTTGCCTGGGGAGGGAGAGCAGAAAAGGAACAGCCTGTGTCGCAGAAGGTTTTCCGCCCGGACG
>NW_010236896.1:0-55220 GCF_000690775.1 Eurypyga helias
ACATAACATTTTTCGTGCATTTATTCTCTTAACCTTTTCACTACTACCTATAATTTTAAAAATCACATTTTATTGCAATGCACCCATTATTTGGAAAATCTTGATTTATTCGCAGTCTAAGAATCATTCACCTAGGTCCTGAAAAAAGCTCTGAGAACGTTACATAAATACAACCCTGTTGGCATATGAATCTGAGGGCCAGATCTGAGCCCAAAATGCATTTTATAGGTCAATTAAACAAAAGTCAAAAAAATCTGGAGAAGAAAATCCAGACTGATAATGTTGACATGCCCTTAACTACTGAGGAAAACAGGACTATGAAAACCTTCCCAACAAAGAATTAAAAAGAAAGGCAGGTTAATGGCAAGGTGACCTCAGCCATCGTAATTTATTTGATTGTTCATTAAAAAAATATGGTTTTAGGTTTTCTAAGTTGTAATAAGTGCAGTGTAGTCTGGCCATTGTGATAAAAAGAAAGCACCAGTGTCATACAGAGTGAGTAAAAGAAAAGAAAATTAGAGTGACTGATAAGAAATTAGATGAAATGTAAGTAAAGGTCTATTTCCCTCTCCTTACACCCAAAAGTTTAACTTTTAGTTAAACAAATATTATAACACACACCGAGTTGGCAGCCTCTGTAAAACAGATGGTTAAGGGAAAAAAACCCCCAGCCTGACTCCCTGCTTTCTGCAGTGCCTCTTAACCTAAAGCAGAGGCCAAACTGACCCAGCACCAGCACTGGCGGGAGGTCAGTGCTCAGTCCATCCCGACACCGCACGGGGAGTTCATGGGGGCCCACGTTTCGCAAACGGGGCGATGGCAAAAGTTCACAGAAGGTGGTGCAGAGAAGGATGATAACTTCCAGGTTTCAGACTGTCCTTTGGGGGACCTTGACTCTCTCTCCTGGTTATGTGAGGAGCATCAATGGTCTACCTTGTTAATTTGCTAATTTAAGTGCCTGAATGTAGGTAGTGTGACTACTCTCCCACTCTCATAAGACATGAGATAAATTCTCCACCCTCTAGTTAATTAAGTTCAAGGTTTCCAATTTAATAGCCCTTACTATGCATGGGGCTAGTTGTGTGACAGGTCACACTTCCCCAGCTGCCCACAGCTTCCCTGTTATGCCCAACCAGAATGAGAACCTCCATCTGCCAGGAGAGATCAGAAAAATTCAAGAAAAATCTAAATCAGCTGCATTTAGCATTTCAACATCCTCCACCCCTTTACATTCTCGTATTTTAACGTTCTATGATAGTTAACAAATGAACGTACTGAACTTGCCCTTGAGTGCAGTAAAAGCAAGAAAAGTAATTTCTTAGCCTCCTGCATAATACCAGGTACTACAGTAACAACTTCCAAAGTCAGATCAAGTAATCTGCATTTCGCTTTTTATTTCACTCTGCAGATGGGGTCACTCTGTATAGCCCAGTGATGCCCAGGGTAGCTACACATATTTATATTGTCTTAGTGCTTACATCATGGATAGACCAACTATATCAATATTCTTACATATGCTATGCTCCAATAATAATGTCGTTTTAACTATTTGTAAACTTCATTAATAAGTCAGGAAGTGAGGTTTTTATAAATATATAAATAAACTTGGGATGAAACATTCTTTAATGTCTCTGTTTCCAGTTTTTCAGACCCCACTTGCTTCTCTTGAAGGAGAAAAACCATAACTTTCTCACTGAACACTTGTCCATTGTTGAAGGAGAAATTACAAGACAATATCTAGCTTACAGTAGGTCACCTTAACTGTATGTGCTGGGTTTAGTCAGGAAAGAGTTAACTCTCTTTACCGTGGCTGCTAGGAAGCTGTTCCTGGATGCAGAGAGCAGCACTGATAAGGTTCTTAGCTGGCGCTGGGCAATGCCTGCACTGAATTCAAGGTCTTTCTCTGCTTCTGATCCTGCAGCTGTGTTCCCAGCTCTCGCTGTCTGGCTACAGGCAGCGCAGGGGACACACAGTTCAGACAGCTGACCCAAACTGACCAAGGGAGTATTTCATCCCATAGTACGTCATGCTCGGGGCAGAGATGAGGAGGGATTCTGGGAGCCATTACTCTCTCTCATTCACTCCCATACATTTACTGACACTCTCCCTGACTCCTGCGTTAGCTGCGCGCCCTCCTGGGGTGGCTCGTTCGTGAGGGAGTTGGTGGGTTTGTTTAGTTTTCCTGGTGCTGCGATCGCCCTCGGGCTCTCTGAGTCTGACTCTCACTACTCAGTATGTGGTTGTGCATTGGTCAGTGGGTGGTGAGAAATTGTATCATATTGTATCATGTTTTATTTTCTGTTATTTTAATTATTTATTATTAGTAGTGTTTGTATATATTAATTTAGATTTAATTAGTAAATAGTTCTTATCTCAATTTTATGAGCTTCCTTATTTCTTTTTCCTCCAATTTTTCCCCTCCACCAGAGGAGGGGATGGGGATTTGTGAGAGCGGCTTCATGGTATTTGGCTAGCTGGAGTTAAAACACTACACTGTAATATTTTTCTTTAGTGAAGATACAAAGAAACACAGGATAATTCAGTTCAGACAGTGAGTATTGACAGTTGCCTTCAACAGCTAAATTGAAATACCAGCCAAACATCATGAAAGTCTACTAACCCAACCTTGACAATGACTATAAGGTTTGGGGGGAAAAAGGGTCTCTGAGGGACCCTGACAAGATTGTTTCTCTTCCCCCTTCTGATAGCAAGGGCTCTGAATGAAATCCCAGTGAAAGATTATTCCAGCAACTACACACAATTTAGAGTAAGAGAAGAGAGGAAATTTGCATTCAGAGTCAGATGACTGCTTTCATGGCTGGCAGACTCACCAGGAGAAGTCTCCAGGGCTCCCTCTCAATCTCTGGAATAACCAGATGCCTTCACTGCCAAGGTCCTGCAGCACTGCAGACTCCAAGGGGTACAGCAGGGTAATGGGAACTTACAAATAGCAGGTCCTGCCCCAATTATCTGCTTCATTGACATAAGCAATTCTCAAATATGAGGCTGGATTTAGTGGCAGGGAAAGAAAGAAAAGCAGAAAAAGTCTCGATAGAAATAATATTTCAAAAGGGAAAGTTCATTGGTTCACTTCTAGGAGAGAGATTGAGAATCTGTAATGCCAAGTGCCCTTTAAAAGGCTTGACATGTTATACCAAGTGGTTTATGATGCTCCAAGAAACCCCTTGCTGCAATTAGTTTCATGAGATGCATATGCCCATATATTATCGCATACGTTCATCTCTTAAATCACTTGCCTCCTTTAAATAAAAAGTCTGTGCACAGGACAGTCAGAAAAACTACTTTAAAACAAAAGAACGCAAGGGACTAAATTCTGCTTTCAGAGCTTCAGGATTTTCAAAGAAACCTAGTTCATTTTCATTTCTAGAGAACGGTTTTCCCTGCAGTTCACACCTACCAACCAGCTCAGCCATCAGGTCCAGGATGCACTCGTCTGCCAAGGCCCATGGGCGCTGACCGTTGAAATGACCATGAACACCCCTGGAAAAAAAGAGGCAAACAATGAAAACATATGTTGTTCCCTTTGGATCATTCTTAAAACATGTTCCTGATTTGGAGATCCCACATTTGGAGGGGGAATGAGGAGGCAGCTTGCCTAAGCTGCAGAGCACTTTCATCATGCCATTAAAGCTCACTGCAAATGCAATTCATTTGTTGGTTTCTGACAGGTTTTCAATTGCTCAAAAACTACTCATTTTGGCCTTCTCCAAAATTTCTCTAGAAATCCTTCAAAATTAGAAATGGTAGCTTTTTTTACAAACCCTTTGGTAGTAGCTGCACGTGTACAAGTAGCCTTGGGATCAGGCACACGGGGAATGGGAACAGTGATGTTCAGTGCAGGATGGCACCCCACTAATCAGAGCTCACATCAACTACACAGCGAGAAGAGATCCCCCTGCAGCGTTACTCCATCCATATTTCTAGCCAAATGTTGAATGGTGCAGAAGATGGTAGACTTGAATACTGCCCTACTCCCAGACAGAAATATTTCTTGTCAGAAACAATTTCTATCCTACTGAATCTCCCATCTGAACTCACCCTTCTGCATAAAGCAGCAGGTACTTAATGTATATGCAGGGAAGCACCTGCCCAAACAGAGCTGCCTGCTAATTTTTATTGCCTCTCCTCTCTGCCAAATTGTTCTAGGTCTAAATATGCATAAAGTTTTTGGGTTTGACAGAGGGCATTTAAAAGTTTTATTTTGCAAACTGTTCCTGTCTACAGCGGATCATACGGGCACCTTAAACCTAAATGCATCACTACTCTGAAATGACAGACATGTACATTCAGCTCTGGATTAAGTGCTCTGAACTAATTTTTGCTTCAAATGTGACAGAGAAGTAAACTTCTAAGGTAGCCACCATGCATATATAAATAAAAAGTTGCAAAGTTTCTTAAACATGCAGGATGTAACGTGCAGATTTAAATGCAAATGAAGGCAGATTGAGGAAAGTAATAATGGTGCTAATCCAGGGGAACATTGCTCTGGGCTTCCATCTCACACTGGATGATTTTCATATTTGCCGAGCACCACAGGGTACTTGTGGAGTTGGAAATGCCAGGCTGCATGTGGCTGAGGCAAACGAAGTATAATGCTGTTTCAAAACAGGGACAGAGCTGGTAGGAAACTGGGTAGAGAGCAGAAAAAGCCTTAAAAACTGTGATGAGAGAAAGAAAAGAAAAAAGCAAGTAATAAGGCTTTCAAAGAAGAACAGGCCCACAGTGTTCACTCAAAATCATGAGAAGACATTTGACAGATTAAGACGTAAGAAAGGAGGACATGTGAGACACTACCAGCTAGTCCTCCCTGCTTAAGGCTATTTAAAAGATTGGTTTTCCCCATCCACCTCCTACTTTCCCTTCTAGGGTAAAATTTTGTTCTGTCTCCCACACAAATTCTACCTGGATGTTTTACAGTCAGACCCTTTCTTACTGACTCAGGTCTAATTGACACCTCCTAGGGATATTTCCAAAAGAATCACAGTCCTAAAGAAAAGCAGCACTGCTGCGAAAAGCACAATTTGTGTTAACCATTTCATGCCTCTCATCCTTGTAAAATACTATTTGCTTTTGGACTAGTTTAGGTGAACAGCTGAAGGAGAGCACAGGGACAATTGAACATCTCTCTCAGCTAAAACAACTTCCATACGTTCAGCAAGTCCAGCGCCACGCAGATGAGGGACCAGGTCCCTAGTTTGGATAAGCTCATGATACACTAGCTGACCACTTTTTTTTTTTTTTTTCCGCTTTAGAACTGCTCTCAGATGAGAACTTGATAGCAGAAAGCGAGAAGTGTGAAATAGCACTCATTTGAAAGAACATTTCATAGATGAGGAATAAAAGCAGTAGGTGGGTAGGGGAAAAAATGTGGTAAGGGGCAGGATTAGTGCTAAAAGTTTCTCCCTTCTATCAGATCACAATACAGCTTCATTCCCTTAAGACAACTGTATGTGTTTCACAAACAGCAAGACATTTATTGCTATTTCCCTTCTTATTCTTAACTGTAATATAGTGATCAAGGGACATCAGGATAATACAGACTGTTAAAATTTAAAAAAACCTAAAGATTTTTAGTGGCTCCCAGCCTGAGAGGATCTGTATTTCTGAAAGAGGATAGTGAATATAATAAGATGGGAAAAAGAAACCCTAACTACCGATGGGATTCTCTTTCATTAGCTTTCTCTGATTTTATAGCCATTAGTGTCCTTCTAATGGGAATTTACTGATGAAAGCTCTCTCTACCAGCACACAGGACTAACAAAATTTCAGAATAAATTTCCGAGTTATCATGAAAACAGATACGAGATCTTGGGCATGAGAACATTTTATTTTGAGAAGAAAACATGGAAATTTAAGTATATTGATAGAGAGAAGAGCCAGCATTAATTATTATTCATATTAGTAGTAGTAGTACGGCACAGCTTACAGCTTGCCTCCCTCTTGATGGCCAATATAAATGCCAAGAGACAAAAATTATTGCAGCTAAAATGGTAGTTAAAGGCATATTCTTGGACCCTTTTTTTATTTTAATCACATGAAACTCTGTAGCCTTTGCTGATGGCACAATACATCCTATTACACTTAGGTTGTAAAATTCTACGCTCTGCCTCAGAGAATTTATATCTCTGTATATTATGCCACCCCTTTCTCAGCTCTGCTAGGCACTGGGGGTAATAATCTTTAAGGACACAACTGCAGTGCTTCTGACGTTCCCCTCAGACATGGATAGCCTAAGTCTCATTTTTTTCCACTGCACCCTAGGTAAGAAAGAAGATTTAAACCGAGGTATCCAAATTAATGAATACAAAATGTGACCCATCAAATCATAAAGCATCATACAAACAGGCCTATTTCTTAAACCATTGTGAGAGTTTCTCATTGTGCAAATTAATTTTTAGTTGGTTACCATTTTCAATTTGGCAAGAAATCACCATGCCACATTTTATTCACTGAGGTCTGGTTGATTTAAAGCTCACTAGGGGAGCTAGAAACACATTTTCTGATATGATCCCGTGGTTTCAAGGAGGTAACAAAAGGGATTTAGATTAATTGCCAGCTTCAGGAATCTTCTGCGGTCATCCAAATCTTGTTCAAGTGGAAATTTCCTTCTTGCTTCTTTGCCAAAAATGATGCAAGGTATTTAACGAGCCAGACTCTTAAGTTTGATGATGGTTTCAAGCAAAGAAATAGCCACAAGAAAGGAAGACATATCTGAAGGAAAAGAACCACAAGGAGCAGTAGATTGAAGGCAAAACTAAAAAACCCCAGGCATTAAACCAGGCATTTACAGCTCTAACATACAACCTGCTGGAAGGTACAATGCGGAGATGACTCCTGCCGAATGGCAGAAGTAGGTCTGTGTAAGAGAATATGAGCGAGCCCCACCAAGCTGCACTCCTGCTTGCAGGACTGGTTTATCCCGCAGGATTAGTTCAGCTCATAGAACCAGAGATACCTTTTGACTCCCTGAAAACGGTCCTTTGCTACTGCTGATGCTATATCACAAAACCTTGCACAGACCTGGATATTTTTAGGTTTTTTTTTTTAATCTACTAAACTTATGTCAGGAGCCAGACTACTTCAATGCAAAGAAGTATATCTATATATTTAGTTTCTAGCCCAAACTTATTAATTCCTAGTTTATATTTACTGTGCCAGCATGTTTTTTCAAGTAAGTGGCTCCTTTCCCCCCCCAGTATGTTTATTCCTTGATATATTCAGAGAACAATCATTTTTCCTTTCAGTCTTCATTTTGCTCAACTAAACAACTCTAATCCTCAAGACTTCCATACAGCAGGTTCTCCACTCCCCAGTCACCCCACCAGTCCTTCGCAAAAGCGTAACAACTGGCTACGGCAGACTCCCTTCTGTTTTAATAGTTCCACGTTAATGAGTTACTCGGACATGAGAGACATAGCCCGCTGCAGTGAGTAGGTTCACATGCAATAATGATTCTATAAAATATATTAATTGCTTAAACAGTTCTGGCGTGGGAAAGGGAAAACAAGACACTGCAAAACATCTATTGGCCTTTATCCAACCAAACTAGTCACTTGTTTGGTCTTCTAGGTTTCAAAAAAATGGAGTATGCGTTACTCTAGACTAAGCACAAAAGAGACAATTCTTCATCACTTTTAGCCCCTCATTCAATAAATCTTGGATTTAGCTGAAATCAAAACAGAAAGAAAGATGAAGTCTCAAAGGCTCTTTTTAAATCCATCCTAAGAATGTCAGTAACTTGGATTTATAGACTTGATACATCAGCATAAGAACATGGAAAGAAAGAATACAAAACCAGAAAAGGTATGTGGAAGGCAGATGTAAGAAATCTATAACCCACCATTTAAGGCAGGGGAGTAGATCGGGGAGGAGAAAAAAAGGACAGTGACATTGAAAGAGGGAACACAACAAGAAAGAAATGCATGAACAGGCTTCTCTCCAGGCCTTACACTAGTGAGTTGACATCACCATACAGATCTTCCCTGCCCTTGACTACAGCTACTGCATAATCTTCCTTTTTACTCTTGCCTTCAGCTATAAGCAGTGAAAAACATTTAAATAGACAAGTACAGTAGCTATTTGAGATGAGTCCCAAGACACAAACAACAGAAAATGCGATAAACCAATTTATAAGAGAGCCAGAATCTATATCATTGCTGACTTGAAGGATGTACCTAATTTGCATGCCATTTCTTAGATTCTTGCTACTTATTTATCTAAGCCACAGCCACTAAATTCCATGCTGCCAACATACAAACCACTGAACAGGCTTCGGATGGTAACAGCTACTCCCTTAAACTGGATTTTGCCAAGCTATCCTTGGTGACTGGAGTAAAGGCACCCATTTGTGCATCTCCAAGCACCTATACCTCTGCAGTCCCCAGCACTCAATCGCGCCCATCAGCTTCTTTAAGCACACATCGCCTGTTCAAATTTAGCTTGACCTTACCCTCACTCTGTTGCCTTAGGTACATGTGCAGCTAGCAAGATTTTTCTGGGGTTTTGATGGGTTTAGTTTGGGTTTGTTGTGGGATGCTTTTTTATGTGTAGTGTTTTTTTATGTTTGTGTGTTTTGTTAACTTTCTGATTTATTCCGGGTGTTTGTGGCTAAGCTGTATTTTTGGCAAACACACTTCTTAGATTTGCTCCCTCTCTCTCAATGGCTTAAAATCATGTTCAGCCATATTTCCTCCTTAGATACAGCTACTGAAGGCACTTTTGATCTTCAGAAGAAATATGCTGCCTACCCTTTTCTTCTGGGTTTTTATAATTATCAAGGAAAAAAAACCCAACAGCCTTCACTGTAGCAAAGACAAACATAAGAATGGAAGTAAACCAGTGAAAAGTTACACTGAAGGAGCTGAAATATGTCTACACTCCCAGTGCATCACTCTAACAGATAAGCGTGCTATCTGACTTTTACCTTTTGAAAGATCTCAGCTGTTTCCCTGATAAAGTATGATAATCATACAGAAATGGACAGGGTTGCATTTTTTTCAAATGACTGGAGAAACTGCAGTGCTGTGCGGAATGAATAACCAGCAGAAACGAGTGCTTGCCAAAGTTCACATTCATTCCCATTTATTCTCAACCTTCTTCTCACTTATAAGAATACAAGTAATAAATAGGAAACAGTAAACTATTTTTATTAACCCACAGCATTCATATATTAACAAATGAAACAGCAGGTACAGAGTTTTCAGATTTACATTGTGCTGCCTGCACCTATGGAGTTTCTACTGAAACAGGGCTGCCCAGTTCGCAGAATCAGCTTTTCCTCTTCTGCCTCCCTGTATTTTCTCTGCTGTCACCATGAAATCACAACTGCTCCCTTTATACCCTGCACCCTATAAAAGTGTTTATCTCTTTCCCAGCTCACTCACTCATCTGGATGTTATTTTCCTTTCCTGTCTTCAGCTCTCTTGTTTTCACTTATCTTTTTCCTTACTCCTCCTGCTCAGGCAGGTACTGGACATCTCAAAGCACAGACTCTCCATGGAAACAAAACATAATAAAAAAAAAAAAGCCTTTTTTCCCGCCTATCTAAAAGTACCTAAACACCTAAAAGTTTCCCATCTGCTATGATGACAATGTCCCCCTCTCCTGCAATGCCAAAACACATCCTTCTTGTCTGCCTGTCTCTTCTACATCAGCTCTGTTTGGCAGATATTGCAACCCACCCTCAGCTCCTTGCTCAGACGCTCCTGAGAAGACAGGGATGCTTCTTTCTAAGTAAAATGAACTTGTCAGGCAGAGATCTGGTTTAAGAGGAGTCAAAAGCCTGCCAGCACTGGCAGCAACACCACCTGCACTCGATGTTATTTCAAGGGGAACTGCCCGTTGCAAAGCCTGCAGAGTGACTCACATGCAGTTAAAAATACTAATTAGAAAAATCACAGGGCCTGAAACAAAATCATGTTCACCAGCAAGCAACCAAATGAGTGTGTGTGCCTTGTGTATAAACACATATAGCAATTGGATGGGGATGGTTAGACCGTACAGGTCCTCCAGACAAGCCAAAGCAGAGCCTCCGTGCTCAGCACAGGTTATCACAGCTACAAGTTTCTTTCTGCCTGCTACACTGCTCATATACTCCTCTATTTGAATCTCAAATGATTCAAATAGTGCTAGGGAAACACTGAACATGTTTTACTCCTGGTCTATAGTGGTTTTAACGCGCTATTCTTCCATTCAAGCATTTTCAAGGCAGATGCCAAAATAAAACCAAGCGCTCATCTGAGGCATAGGTTAGCATCCCGCACACCCTCCTGTGTACTCACGTTCGAGCCCACTTGTCCAGTTCTTCATCCAAGTAAGTTTTAACTTTTCTTGGCTGGAGCCCGAGAGAATTCCCAGCAAAGTATACACAGCTCTCCTCTCCATTCACCAGGCTCAGATCAGCTGCAGAGGGAAACCACAGAAACAACACGCACCTGAGAGTGGGCACAGGAAGGACAGCACACACACACATGCCACCACCCAGAGCTTTGCCTATCCTGGAACTCCGTTGGACACCCTGGTCCCCCTGTCAGAATGGAGGTGCCACATCCCAACCTTCCTCCTAGGACAGCATGCAGGAAACCCTGCAAAGGGGTCTAAGGAGGACGACAAGCAGGCAGTTTGCAAGCGGTTATTCACCTCATCCTCTGGGAATTTTTGGCTGAGTCCATCTACATCTCTTCTTGAGGTAGTGTGAGTTGGGGCAGCATTAAATCCCCAGGTCTCTGGGGCTGTGGGGGAAGCAGCCACTGACACAAACTGTCAGGTCTGTAACCAACCGTAAGTGAATAGGGAGCATTTTCCTGACCAGACTATCCACTTTTCTTCCACCATCAATATGTTCCTACTCTGAGTCATGAAACTACTTGAATCACAAATTTAATAAAAGACTATTTAAATCTGTGTTTTTCTTGTACGTTCTCCTTGCACGATTAAATTGTTATTTAGAAAAATGTAGTCATTGCATAGAATATTTTAAGGCAGCCTCAAAAGTTTTTGTCTTGTCAGCATATATTGTGGGCTGCACTTCATGTCATCGTCTGAGGAGGAGGAGGAAATCTATGTTGACAAAACCTTTCAATGATTAGGAGAAAAGCAAGGCGGTAGAAATTTATAAATAATAGCCCTAGTGAAGTTCTGAACAATCTAATTAGCCTGTGTCATCATCTATCAATCCAAACATTGTCTTTTTCTATTATTTGTCATGTTAGAGATTCTTGGAGGGACAAGTGATGGTGACCTTCTAGAAGTAGTAATTTGCATTCATCTATATGTATACTTACAATGCCTCAAAAGATAACATTACATGTATTTTTGGTAAATATAGTCAATATGCCTGAGAAGAAAGATGAAATGAATAAATATATTAAGGTACATACTACAAATGAATGATAAGATTACATTTCTGTCTGTGAAAATTTTATGTTATAGGACTGTAGAAAAATAGGTTAGATGCCTGGAAAGAGGTCTTGTACTAACTTTTGCACCAACAATTACCAATTTCATTGAACTTCACCAGAAACACATTTTTCAGAAGCATAGACGACTTAGGTAATTTCTTAATTAAAGCTTTAGAAGCTTTTAAAAAGCGTAAGTCAGAGAGCAATTGCAGCCTAATCTGTTTTGCTGATACCATGTCTGGTTTTCATCTTTACTCTCATATGAATGAAAACAGAAAGGCATAAATATTACCCATGCTCCTAAATTGGTTCTATTAACAGTTCTTTTCCTATCAAGAAACACAATAATGCTGTCTCATTTGGAACAGACAGAAGGATCTTTGCTCAAGAATTCAGAGTTCTGAATGTCACTAAAACTTTTTATATTCCAATCAAGTATTAAAACATGTAAGGAATTCCATGCAAGCTAGCTTTGCTTGCACCACAGTCTTGTCCAAATCAAAAAGCCTCTTGGGCCACTGTTGGACAGAGATGGCATTACCACTTTGATAAAAAGTATTTTTCTATTTTTACGCCTGTTGTTTTGGATATTTTTGGCATGTTATGAACTCTGTATTGGGCTGTACTCTCCCTTCTCACAAAAAAAAACCCCACCTTTTCCCTCTCTGACATCATTAAAAGATTCATTTTGGACCACCGCTTCTTCCCAAACTAGGTTTGTTTTCTGAAGCATCTTTATCATGTCACAACTTCTCCTGGCCAGCACACCGTTGTGCTCCAGCATTTCCTCTGTCCCTGTGATACTCTTTACAGTAACGTGTTTTCTTAAGACTAGAACTTGTCTTTCCCCAAATTACTCTAGCCTCATTTCTCACACTATTGGCACTTTTTATTTCTAGAAGAGATGTGGTTGACATGCAGCATGTATTGAAATATTCACATAGAAAATAAGTGCAATTGATGAAATAATGGCTGATGCTAAACAAAAATGAGAGAATTATTGATAATTATAGATTATTTTCACACCTACTCAGATTAATGCAAACTGGTGAGACCTAATAATGTACATAATTTCGCATACTAAATACACCAGTTCACCTACATTAGACATGCATTTCTATACCTTTTAAACCTCAAAGAAAAAGAAAGTTTCTTTCAGAAATATTAGGTCCAAATAAAAGGGAAAAATACAATGTCTTTATTAACCAGAAAGGAGGGACTAAATCTTCTTATACATTACCTGACTGCTATCCCTTGTTGAAGGATAAGGGATCATCTCTTTCACACCTTCCTAGACACCCCTCTCACCAGCCCTCCAAACAAAGAGCCAGATTTATATGATTCACCACTACCATTAACCATCTCTTCAGGGAAATATAGCTCAACACTTTCACTCTGGGATATCTTTTTATTCCCAAGAAACCCAAATAATGCTCTATTCCTTTACAAGATGACAAAGCACAAGCCATAGCCTTAATCAGATTGGTGATTTGGTGCCCGACTGCCAACTGCAATCCCGTCATTCCTACCTCCCTGCAGCGCACAAAAAAGCATTAAAGAGACTTTGTTGTCAGCTCAGAGAAGAGCTAGGAGATCCAAACATTTCTCTAAATCTTCTGCTGTCATCTTTTCCTACCTGCTCACCTGAGCCCCGTCCCTCATGCTTGCACATAAAAACCTCAAAAGATCTGCCAGAGAGTTAGTCTGCTAGTGTTTTCCACTTGATCGATAGAACAAATAAACAGCTGTGACAGTTTATAAGTTGATAACTAAATTAAACTATTATAATGACTTTCTAAATATTTTTTACGTACGTCATCTTACAGTTGTCTCCTATGGATGTTCTCATCTGCTTCTTGTAAAGCTTCATTTTAAAACCTCATTGTAATGTTTTATGTAAATATATAAAGAATATTTGATGGCTAATATCTGTAATGACATTTATCTTCAGAAGCAAGTTATCTAGGATCCGCTCCTGTGCTGAGATAAATGTCATGGGAGATCTGTCTCTATGGTATAGACACGCAATGTAAATATATATGTATTTACTCCCCTGCTGTTTTTCAGCAGGGAAGCTGTTCCTGATGACAACTGAAGTACAGAAAAGAGAGACAGGGGAAAAGAGGAGAAAAAAACCCTTCAATTTGAGAGCATAGGAATGATGGGTTCTCTGTGCTGTTCAACTGGTGCTACCATGTAGACTGCTTATCTTCACTAAAACATATATATCCACAGTCTCGGGACTAAATATTATAGTAAGTTGAGGAAAAAAAACTACATCAGCAGTCCGAGTCTAAATATTATGGTAATTGAAAAGCAAACAGCAATGGAGGTTGGAAAGGAAGCAATGAATACTGTCACAAGGCTATCAAAAGCTCATCAGACTTCTCTGACGAGTCTTTACTCTGAAGCTGCTGAGACACTGCCCTGAAAAGTGACCTCTCATTCTTGAGACATTCAGTGAGCTGCAGTTGAAGACATGTCTGCAGTTCAGGTGCCCTCCTCGAGCTGGAACTCCATGGCCGACTGAACTGCCTCCCTGCATCCTTGCAGCTTCCTTTTGCTTCTCCTACACCCACACTGCACGGGAGATCGTGCACCCCCAGCATGGTGGCAGCTCAAGCGGCTTTGAGTAGAGTCACACCCAAACAAACAGATGGGGCTTAGGAAACCCTCTTAAGGAACCAGAGGGAGAAAGAAAAAACAAGAAAATTACTTCTTGGCAGACAGGCTGAGAACACCTCCTCAGTGTGGAGGAAGCACGTCATTTAAATATTTGTCAAGTGTCCAGTTCTACTCTGAATAATAAAAATAGCAAAACTCAAGGATTTAAATGTGGGGAAAGATAAACCAGTAACACTAGTACATAGAGAACTAACATTTATCATCCTCATGTCCTAAGGACAGAAGCAGACTGAATTGCCAACATTCATTGTCTCTAAGATAACAATCTTAAGGAAAGATTTTTTCAAATGATATCTTGGAATACAGAATATTGATATGGTTTTCTATCTGACTTTTACGGGATACAATTTGGTGCATGTTTTATACTTTGGCTGGGCAAGGATTGCTAACTCAAGGCAAATGCTTCCCTCTCAACTTGCCAGCCCTCCTGCACATCCCTCCTGACTCCCAGCCTGCACACCAGGTACTCTCTTAATAAACCAAAGGCACCCCTGCTTCCATGTCCAGGCATGCCACAGGCTCCCCAAAACACCCTACAGACTGTGAATGAAGAAGGAAAAAATCTGAGAACTGTTTTGCGTGGCTACATTGAAGACACGTGCAGTTGTCTATTCACAAGGAAAGTGGGAAAGATCTTCAAATAAAAGGTTTCATTATGAATTATTTGCTGAGAACAATTATTTTTTTCTAAGGCACAGTCTTCCATTTGGCCTCCGGAAGAAAATCATCTCTACTACTAGCAATAAGGCATAAATATAATATATGTACCATCTCTTTCATTAACAAAAATAATTTTAACTAGATAGATAATACCAAACAGTATTATACCAAGGAAGCAGCTACTCTGAACTATTGTAAGCTACATTGCCGTTTCAAACCATTAGATAGAAATGCTTCTGCCTATAATTTTCAATCAGTCACTATATTGTTCAAAGCAGCTGACTGACAGCATAAGCACCATGTAAGTACTGTATCCTCGCATTTTATTCAGGATGGGAATCAGAGCATAAAGCTTTTGGTGCTAGAATAAGCTGATGGATTGATTTAGCAACATCAGGGACATACTGTGCTCAGATACGACGGCAATTGCTCCATTAACTCACAAGTGACAATGATTTCCAACATTTTGTGATAAACACATGCACAAGATGTGAAGCCCCACCCTTCCACCCCTCTCCCCCTCTGTAATTATAGTTCTCACTTGGAGGCAAATCCTTGAGTTTTGGGATACAGAAACATTCACGAAGATGCTTTAACTCATCTTCTTCATCTAAGCGAAGAGCGAGTTTCTTGTCCGCAGGGCTGCATCCCAGCCGCAAGGCAGTTTGTTCTAAGATGGTTGCTGGTAGCACAGGAGAAGACGGATCCATTCTCAGGTCATTCAATTTCACCTTTAAATGAAAAATGCCACAGTTTAGCTCCTGCGGTATGCATGTTCACGCAGGGCTGGTAAGCAGCCACGAAAGCTGCATCATTCAAGACCCAAACTTACTTGATGTAAAGCTTTTTACAAGTGAAGTATTTTAATGGAATAGTAAAACTGATCAAGTATTTCCAAGACAAAAATATTGCTGTAACCCCCAAAGGCTTTTTTTTTTTTTCCTCTATAGATACAATGCTGTTTCCTTCTTAAGCTACATCAGAAACTTCTGAGTTCACCCGCCAGACTGACAGCAGTTACAAACGCTGAAGTGTCATTCACCATTTTGAGATCTCAAAGCCAGAGGCAGTATTATTGTTTCTGCAGTCTGTGCTCCTAAAAATAGCAGGTGCACAGCTACACTGAAGTTATCTCCAGGCTCTGCAGTGTTCAACCTCCAGCTTACCTTCCTTAAAAATAAGAGGGGGTGTTTGTGTACAGCCGTGTTCACGTACAAAGGCAGAGCAGGCAGGATACAGATGGCAGACAAAAGCAACGTTAGAAATGGAGTTTTCAAGACCAGGACCTTGATTAATATTTCCTTGCAACTACAGTGAATATCCTGGTGGTACAGCACTGTTTGTCCTGGGAAAGGAGAAGCCCAAGTCAAGCTGCAACCATGACAGACCATAGTTTCTAACAGAATATCCAAAATGGTAATTGCAAAATTTACAAGGTCATTGATCTTTGTAAGAATAGTTCTGTAACTGTAATGCTTGGAGACACCTTTGTGTTCAAGATAGCATTTGTGCACTTGCTTTTACAGGTCTATTGGCAAAGAAAAATTTATGACACATACTCTGTACTTCAAGGCAAAACTGGGCTGGTGTTCCCTGCTGCGTTCTGTTGCAGGAGGCAATCAAGAGGCTCACTGAGGTACTCGACAGTTTCCTCAGTTTAGGGAACTGTATAGTTAGACCACATAATATTCTCTGCCTTTTTAAACATCCCCAAGAGTTATGGTACAGCAGAAAAACTCTAGGGGATAGGCAGAAATAGAACAAGATTAGCACACAATATACAGCACAGAGCCACCAGAGAATATTGCTTTTTCCCCTCTGTTCAAGAAAGAAAACTCTTTAAGTACGAAACTTCCATAAGTACCAGCTCTTTTTTCTTAAAACCAATAGTATATTACAGACAGTTACTTAGAAACAAGCTGTGGAGAGAACAACAGATGATTATATGGGTTGTAGTCAGCTGAGCTTACATTCATCGTGGCTTAACCTAGCTTGGGTGTTGTGGAAGAGGGGTTCTGAATGTCAATGTGGTGATATTTTCCAGGTGATGGATATTTTAAAAAAATTAAATCCTTTGTGACACATTTGTCTGGTTTTTTGGTACAGATACATCAATGCAGTTTAGGGTTTTTTATCAAATTTTTCTGCCAATCCCTGAAGACCATCCAGAAGAGCTACATTGACACATATGGGAAAGACAACAGTTGGTGTTTAAATAGAAAGCCCTAAATAGCACAGCCTCATTAGTGCCAATTAATCCAAACCTGTTTATGCTCTAACCAAATGACCAGGATAATGCTAGTTACCTGGTTTAATTTGCTATCATTTAGTTTATGATGAAAACATTTTCCTTTTCCCCTCCAGACTTGATATCTTACACAGTAGTAATTTTTCTTGTCCCACCGGCATGTAGAGTTAAAAAAAAAAAAAAAAAAACAAAAACAAAAAACAACCTGACAGCATAGCTCTTGAAAACAGCAGTTTTCATTTGGCTAATGTCCACACTCTCACTGGGAGGTATTTGAGATATCTTATTTTTGTGTTGTCTCCACACAGGTTGTTCACATCTCCCCATTGTCACCAAATTAACCATTTCCACTCATTCATCCTAATCCTCCTTTACCTGGTAAAAAGGAAAATAAAATGTCAAAAAATGGGTGAAAAAAGGGTATTTTAACACCTTTGTTCTCAGTGTTTTTCAAGGCTTCTAGGAGGCAGAGGGCTACACCTAGGCTAGTAGTTTGATGTGATGCTAAAGTGGTGGAGGTGGCTGAAATTAATACAGCAGACCAGCCACCTCCCAAAGCATTGACACCCCAGTGAAATCCCTGGGGAAAGTGTGACCAGGCTCCCTATTCCCCAGGAAGCCTCTTAGTTCTTTCACAACTGAAGAGCAGATCCAGGACCTTGTCACTGCTTGCCCTTCTGCTGGGCTTTGGTAATGTGTGTGCTCTTCTGCAGGTCAGAAGAGCACTAACCTCCCGGACCTCATTTGACAGTCAACAGGGAGGATGGTTTAGAGAGCTATTTCCTCCAGTAGATGTGAAACAGACACTATGGACATCTGTAATACAGGCACCCCTTTGTAATCTAAAGACAATGTAAGTTAACAAAAGTTCCACCTCTCCAAATTATATACTTTCAGAACTCATGAGCTTAATCAGTTAATCAGGGTTTATTTTCAAGCAAGAGTGGAATCAGCACTTAGAAAGTAAAACTTATTTTTGTTCCACAAAAACTTGTGTTTCTTTGATTTAGAACACTAGCATAGATGTCCTGATCCAATAGGCATTATCAAAATATGTCCAGTACATAATTGAGATACAGTTCTCTATGTTTAATAATGAGTATTTAATTCAAATTATGGAAAAAATCCTTGGTGAAGGGGCTGGAAATCAGGTCTCCCTGACCATCTCCTTCCAAATAAAAGGTCCACAGAGTAGTCCATAGGCTTTTCTACACAGTCAATCTCCTTCTTGCTCAAGCTAATGACTGGATCTTTTTTTTTTTGCCCCCAGTGACATAGCTCCTGAAGTAAGGGAAGGTGCCTTTTCACCTCTATAAACAGCTGACTCACTTGACTTAGGGATATTTGTTCAGTGATGCTCAGCTCTCCTGGTACCTAGGAGGGGGACTGTGCAACATTGGTATTGCCATCACCCATGTCCTCCCTTGAATGCAGCCTATGAAGGTTTGGGATCCCCTAACATTTATCTCCTGGGACCCACACAAGAAATGCCAGCTAATTCCCTTGTAATTTATGATCAGGATAATAAGGGTGTACGAAGAACCCTTTTTTTTATACACTAGATCCCTGTCATCTAGTCTGTAGAGACTCAGCTTTACACCATGTGAACACAGCACAGCATCCTACCGTTTGTCTTACTAGTCATCGTTTTTCAGTACGGACACATCGTTATGACAGTGGATTAATGGCTGCCATATTTCAGGTCATCCGCTGACCTGTCTGGCAAGCAGAGACGGGCTTTGTTTCCGTTTGAGGCCTGACCCAAAACCTACTGAAGTCAATAGGTATCTCTATTACAGACAACGATTTCTGGATCAGGCTTTTTGGTTCCCTGTCATTGCTGTAGTTTGCTGCATCTGATCAATGACTTACATTTATTGTGATTCTTATTTATATTAAATTTTGACAGCAAATATAATATTAAATACAAAGATCTAGAAGCTAAAAATGATTAAGCGCTCAGAGGTATCTGATTTAATACAAACGTTATGAAATAAGATAAAACTACTAAAATAAAATCAATCAAAATCCTATTGAGGAATGAAATACCAGAGATCAGATTCAGAGACCAGAATAAAAAAATACTTTTGTCCTTCAAATGGGAATTAGGCTCCATAGAGAGGGAATCCCAGAATTACTTGGTTTGTTGGGATTTGATTTTTTTGTTTGTTTGTTTTTCCACTGTCTGACTGGCATCAATATATTTTCTAATTCCTACAGCACAAAGTCCTATAAAATTATTTTAAAATAATTCAAGAGACATTTGTTGTTTTCTACATGTAATAGAATGTACAGATAATACATTTGTATAAGAACAGCACACCTTTATTCCATGAAATTATATTCATTTAACTGAAAACTATACTCTGTATCCTCATCAAATTAAAATTCAGACCCATCAGCGTAAAATGTAATTCCCATATGGATAAACATAGCTCCTTATCAGGATTTTTTTTCCTACAACGTAGAATAAAAATAATCAAGATTTTAAGAGGAATAACTTGCTTCCACAACCTACTCTGAAAAAAAAAAAAAAAAGAGACATTCAGATGTTTTCTTCTTTTCTTTCAAAATTTATTACACTTTTTGACTTAATAGAGGTAGATGACATGAAGTCAGCATTTTCTCTTTTTTTGACTCTTTCCTCTTTTGACTCTTCCACATAATTTGCCCGTACTGCATACTGATTCAGTGTAAAAACAATGACTGTTGGCATCTTTCATTTTCAAAAAGAACATATGCAACTTAATTTAAGATAACAGTCAGTCATGATTACATAATTTATCAGCACAAATATCAGCCCTGCTACTTCATCTCCCATTTTAAAACTATAAAAGACAATGGGGGAGAATTAGTCAGACACTAGTGATGTGAATGTCTGGGTGATTATATCTGTTTTGTCCTTTATGCATAATTTACTGACTAAATAGAAAATGTGTGAATATTAGTAAGCCATCTTATCAGACTTACACAGGAAGGTCCATTAGGCTTAATTATAAGAACCATAATTTGTCCTATTTTTAGATCCACTTACAATATTTTTATGTATGTACCCTCTGTCTCTAATTTTATTATGATGTCTTTATTCAAAAAAAATTTAATGTCCCCTCACCCCCCCTTAAACATTTTCTTTAAATATTCCAAGACATTACTCACAGTCTTTCTACCCAGCACAGTGCTGACAGGCACCCAATGAATCCCTACTTAAACAGCTGTATCAATATCCTCAGAGAAGGAGTGGGAAATAGCATGTCCTGCTCTTTCTGCCCTCCAATAGCTGTTTACCAGGTTACTAATTGCAGCTCAGCCCACGGACCTTTGACATTTTTCAGGGTAACGTCCAAATGAACCCTTTGGAAGGAAAACTGGAGGTGTGCACATGTATAAGCACACAAGTTCACAGAATAGGTCCATGCTGTCAGAATACACCCACTGAAAGCACCAATAGCACCGTGGAGCGAAGTTGCTTTAAAAGCAAACAACAAAACTGCAGAAACACGTTATCACTTAAGGGCTGATTCTCCTTCCCAGCTTTACGTGAACAAACTGACTTTTGTGAATATAATTTTGCAGAAGGAAGTTCCTAAAAACACGCAGCCCAAAGCGACACACGTTCTAGATTACTTCGGGTTAAATGCACTTCAGTGAATTTGGTTAAATTACAGAACTGCAGAGAAAGAAAAACCTAAATATTCATAGCATACCCAACAACAGACACACAGCAGAAACACAACTGTATAATTAAATAAGTTACACAGCACAGTGTTACATCTGCAGCAAGGGAATGTGACAGAGAGGAATTATAATAAACTCAGTTACTTAGAGTAATTTAGGCACATATTGACCTTCACGTCAGGAAGTGTTACAGTGTTAAAAGTAATTTTACATAGAGAATTCATCTTTTCCCCTCCACAGTGAAACCACGTTACCCTGCGGTTGGCAGCCATTCCTGAGAGAGGGTGATGAAATTCTTGAGCAAACACTCAGTCGCACGAGGAAACAGCCAGTGTCACGTGCCTGCTTTTCCAGACTCTGACCTGCACAGCAACCAAACACATGACCTCTGAGAGTTAACCAAAACCAAGGTGTATATATATTTTTTTTTTTCCTTGTCACCATGGCAAAAAATTAAATCTCTGACTAAATTAAGAAGTCACCTTTCTCCCATACAGGCACAAGAACATACACACAATTATAATGAAAATGGTTTTAAGTCAAACTCACATTAGTAGAGGATCCATAGCATAACTGCTAGAAGTCAAAGTTCACAGTCACATGGCAGAGGGAGTGGTGGGAATTTATAGAGAACATGGATTTGCCAGAGTGGAAAACAAGAAGAACTGAAGAATAGAGTTGATCTCTCTTTACTCTATGAATATATCAAGCCAGCCATGTGTTAGACTGATCCCCTCCATTCAAGTCTGAATAACACCCATTCCTACACACAGCAAGAACACAGTCACAAGGAAGCAACAAAAATAGTTGCTTTCTATTCAGCCTCTGAAGTCTCAAGTGGGGAAAGAAACTACCACTCTCACCATCCTGAAACAGTGAGGAAGGATCCAGGGGCAAAGGGATCAGAGTTGTGGACCAGCAACGTAATTTAGAGATACAACTCCACACTGGTGTTCTGTATGTACAGACCCCTGCAGTAATGCTTGTTCATTATCTATGTTTCTAGTCTCAGTAAGCTCCAATACTTTCACACATCACAATAAAGCTAACTTTTATCCATGTTCTTGCAGTATCCTTTTCCTTTTTTTCCATTGTCTAATGATTTTTTGGACTTCCCACTAACTTGTCTTGTTTACTCCACAAGCAAGACAGCTGGACTGCTGCTCTAGAAACTTTGTACCACCAGGAATTTGAGGCGCTTCAGCTACTGAGCTGAGGGAGCCAGTGTCAAAGCTTACCACAAAAGGTTATTTATTTCATTGGTTATTTGGCCATTTAGGTCAAATCAGGCTGAAATACACAGCAATTTTCATTTTGCCCTTGGAAATAACACTACACAAAAGAAACTTTTTACCACCAGGAATTTGGGGCAAGAAAGAAGCAGGAATTTGAGGCGCTTCAGCTACTGAGCTAAGAGGGAGCCAGTGTCAAAGCTTACCACAAAAGGTTATTTATTTCATTGGTTATTTGGCCATTTAGGTCAAATCAGGCTGAAATACACAGCAATTTTCATTTTGCCCTTGGAAATAACACTACACAAACAGTAGAGTGATGAAATCCCCATTGCATTTTGCTTTGAAAAAATGCCTTGAGTTTTACCCTTGGTTGTCAACGAGGGCAGGAAAGTAGCTGTGCTGGCAAAGGCCATATGTCTGTAGACTTTCATGAGAGAAGGAATATTGACCCCTTCTTCCCAACTCTTCAGATGGAGTGAAAGAAAAGCAAAGACAAAAACCTTTACCCTTAAATTCAAGGCTTAAAAATCAGCAAACATGTCTCCTTGGTATCTTTTCTAGCTGCAGAGCTACTGTAATCGTCTGGTGAGGTTTTTTTCCTGTGATGCTGCAAAGTAACCACAGGGCAGGGAGAGAAGAAAGAACCACGGCAAGCCATGGTGAGACAGTTGTGCAAGGGAACAGAACCACACGAGACAGCCTACATCCCAGCAAGCACAGGCTGATGTGGCAGAGAAAAGGCAGCCAATGAAACAGAGGGCAGCCCTGCCATCAACTTCTCAAAGGAGCTGTTAGGAGAGTGATGGGAAGGCAGTGACATCTGACAGACAGTTTAAAGAAGGAAAAAGAAAGAAAGGATTTGCTGCTTTATGGGAAGATGAGCTCTGCTTGTGTGTAACTGAGGGTTGTATGGGGTACATGGGGCAAAGAAGGAATTAAGTTTTGGACAGGGAAACACATTTCTCATACCAACAGCACGCCCAGCTCACTCAGACATACTTAACCATGTTAAGCCATGCTCTTTCAGACACATCCACATGTGCTGCTAACCACTTCATCTTATCCTTCACCCTATTTGCTGTACCATTCAGCCATCCATCACTGCCAGCCCCAGGCTCACCAGAGCACGTTCAAGCCCTTGCCATGGGAGCCTTGCCTCTTGACCAAAAGAAACTGTGACCTTTTCCACAGGAAAACCAATAAGACTTGTAATAACTTACTTTGGCACAACAGCTGCCTTCTCAAGGCATGTGACCACAAGTCACCAAAGTTGCCCTGAAGCACACGCGCCCCATGCCAGATGGGATGCCAGGACACTTAGTCCATGTAATCACAAAAGCTTGCCTTGGCACTGCTAGCCCAGACTCTACTGTCAAGAGAGTAAAACGATCAATCCAGCAAAGAAGAACTCTCTTTAACAGAAAGAGGCAGGTCTTACCCAGGATGAGATAGCCTGGAAGACCCTGGGGCAGGAAAACACTGTGGTTTCTGCAGTCTGAAAAGGAGCAGCAAGGCAGTGATAAGCCCAAGCAGCACGTGCTGAACTGCAACACCAAGCTCTCCTTAGTGCACAGCTGTTTATAAAAAATAAGCTTTCTGTATTTATAAGGCAAGCCCCACAGCTATTTTTTTAAAGCATGCCATCTGCACCTCATGATGGCATGATGCAGTCCACCGCAGGCCTAACAGCAACAACTTGGTAAACAGCAGCACAAAACCTTTTGTCTTCTCTCTTCTGAGCTTGCTACACCAACTTCCTTACTACTCGTGTTTTCTCTTCACCCAATCAACACTTCTACTCTGTCTGAAAGGCTCATCTGTTACCTCAGACCACATTTAAATCCTGCCTGATGAGGATGCCCTACACCTGCTCTCACTCAGCTGCTTCTACTCCCTCCCAGATCCTAGAGTTCCATGTTAACTTCTGATGGGATTTGAAGGGAATATGCGTATTTGCTCTATTTGCAGCAGTGGATCACTCTGGTTGCCTTCTGGTTAAGACCAAAAAAAATCTCGCTTAGTTCATTTAGCTTCAACTCATGGAGAGTTAACTCTCTATAACTATGATCCATTTTCTTATTTATGGAGGAGTTGTTAGTAGCTCCTGCTAAAGTACTGGTTGGCTTTTGGGTGGCCAAAGTGAGCCATGGAAGTCTTCTTGCCTGTCTGAAGGACTTTTCCTTATTTTCTTTTCAGTCTGACTGTTAGGCACACTCCTTAAATTCACATGGATTTTTCTCCCTGTTTCGTGACCTGCTCCTCACATTGTTTTTTCTCATGCTCTGTATCAGTTATCATTTTCATTTCTTTTTGAGTCTTTAAACATAGTATTTGTCCTTTAAAATCTATTCTTAAAGTAGAGTCTCTATGGAGGAAGATAATAATAGAAATAAGAAATTATTTACTTTTCTGCAGTAACATTTAGGGAGAAATCTTTCACCACTGCACTAATAATAGTAATACCCAGAGAGGGACAATAAGAGAATCAGGGTCAAGTGATTTCCATGTAAAGAAAAACAAGAAATAGCTTTGATATCTCTGCAGCAGCTGCAACAGCAAGAAAACATTTTAAATAGATGAAACTTCCTTGTATTTTTCCAAGTTAGCTGCTACTAATAAAAGACAACTGTACTTCTGATGTCTTCACCTGTATTGCCAGTTGGAATGCACATACACATGTTTTAAAAGCCTCTTGCTATAAGGAATGGCTTATCAGAGTTTTTTATCTTAAAGTTTTGCAAAGGATAAGAGATTATTTTTTCCCCGTCTGGTCAAATATTGGGTGTTAATGCTTGCTTTGGACAGGGAGTTATTTCCCAGCTGTTTTTACCAAATGCAGGGACTGGAGGGGGATGTGTCCGTCCCTTCACAGGGGAGCACTAATATGACAGCAAAGGGGGAATTTGAGAGATTGAAAGCAAAATGGGTGGAGACGGCACCCCCTTTCCTCATGGCAGCAACTTGCTGTGTTTTGCATAACCCTCTTAAAAATAAATGTGTGTCCTTTGGGGGTGGGTTTACAGCAAGTCTCCCAAATAATCTTTTGCCAAGGTGCCCTCAGAGACAAGTAAGGGTGTCTGTGTACCAGATATAGCCTCTGTCTATATAGCCACTGTTGCATCTGCAGGTCCTCGCCCACCAAATGAGTGTCATTGTACACCCACAGTACAGGACAACTGACAACTTCTTCATCTACTTGTAGCACATTTCCTGCCTGTGGTCAGAGTTTCTGAGAAAAGGGAAATCAGAAGTCAGCTGCAGGCCAGAAGCAATGGGGTAATAACAACAACACCTCATTGGGAGGCTCCCCACAACACCAGAGATTTCTTTCTCTCTTAAATATTTGTGTAATGTGTCTGTTATGATGGACTTCTTACCCCTACAGGTTGACGAATGGCTGAGGACATTAATTGAACTGAGGTAGACAAACGATCCCGGTGCATTTTCCCTCCTTTCCCTGCCCCCCGTTTGCAGCTCCGTAAAAGTGAATGCATTTCACACTTTCATTCTAATTCTTAAACTCTTACAGCAGTTACCATCTGGAGCAAGACTCAGTGTTACGTTCAAACAGTGTTAGATCATTTCGGCAGAGCTGAAATTCCTGAAAAATACTTTAATGCCAAATAACACAAGAAAACAAACAAGCTCCTGCATTAAGGCCGCTGTGGCGTGGCATCGCTCCTGCAAGGCGAGAGAGGTGAGGAGAAAACCTTGTCCTTTATTCATAAACTCAGCAGGTTCTGTGGGAATGACAGGTAAGTACCAAACTCTAGAAAAACAAATACAGGTTCTTGTGCCACTTTGATATCCGTACGCTCACCCCTTCCCTCCCTGTTCCCAGATTTGAACCTCTCAGCACTCTCTAACCGAAGATTTTAACTTTGTTTGATTCACTAATAAACTGATTATGCAGCAAATCAGACAGCAGTCTGACCAAGGTCTAAGCAAAGCTTTGCCAACACCCAACTTCCTACCGATATTTCTAATCCTCAGATAACCCTTTCCTTGAACCCTGGGCTGCAGGCAGTGACTCAGCAGTCACTGGTCTCCTATTAGTATTCTCAGAGCATTTCCAGAGCGTTTTAAACCGACTGTCTCACTTGTGCTGTGATCAGACCTATCAGTTTGTGGTGAATTGCTCTGAGGAAGGTTACAGGTCTCCATAGGGACTGCACATGATCTTTGAAAAGTGCATTTCCCTCTAGCAAGTCATAAATGCTCAGGAGAGTTGCTAAAGATCACTCAAAATATATTATTGAATACTTTGATGCCCTACTCTCATTCTGTGTTATCATATACTTAAAGTATATTAAAAGGTTCCCTAAATACCAAGCGCATTTGTGTGCAATAGATTTGTGTTTTCCAAAGCCAGAAGAAAATAGCTTTGTGTTGTTACAGGATATGTAACACTTTTTCTGCAATTCTGCAGAATGGATTATAAGCATTTGACAGTAGGGTTTTTTTGTTATTGGGATTTTTTTTTTTTCCCCTAGCTCCAATGACTGTTGTGATAGACTTTAGTTAACTTCTTTGGATTGTTTTTCTCCTTGCTAACAGTCCACAGTCAAAATGAAAAATAAGAACCTTCTGGATCCTGTCTTGATAAGGTCAGATTGTAGAATTTTTCTTTCCAGCAATTTAGCCAGGCTCTCTCCTTCCAGAATACATTTACTCAGTAATAAACAGCCCCAGACAGCCGAGCTGTACAGACTGGAAACAATTAAGCCAAAATTGTGGAAAGTAGCACATGAATTAAGTATTCCACTTTAATGAAATTAGACTGAAAAATTCAGGACCAAAAAGAAGTAAAAGCATTTTCAAATTGCATTAATTAGACATATTTGTAAAAATCTGTGCTCATGCAAGTACCTTATACATTTTTTAATATCAAACTGCAAAGAAAATGTGCTGGGTAATTACAAGACTTTGGTGCTATGGTCAAGCACCAGGCACACACCAACTTTCGGGGTGCATAATTTAATGTCTAGTAAGAAAAACAAAGAAGTTTAGCCAATTTTCTTTAAGCTATATAAAAGGAAGCCTGCCATGCAACAGGTTGAAAGAGTTTGCCTCACTAAACTAGAATAAGGTTAAAAACAATCTTACTCCAGAGATGAATTAACGACTTATACTATGAAGAAGCCTCATCTCTCAATTAGGGAAGCAATTAATTAAACATGTTTAGCTGTCCAGCTTGTTAGAGATCCAGGTAAAATCCGTCTGTAACAACCAGGAGTTGTTCCATCATCATGAACATTTTATCAGCTCCTAAATTATAAAGTTTTCCCATTTTTGCATAAATGCATTTACCACCTAGACATCATGCTCTTAATTGCAAACCCATCACCTGTTTACTCGCAGTAAAAGAACGAAAAGCATCTGTGCCGTTATTTTTTATTAGATTATCCTCCTACACCTCCTCTGTCCAACATCCTCAAATACTTTATACATAAATTCTAAAATAGTTGAGAGTTGAATAGTTACACATGATGTTTGTGACATCTTCTGGTGTGGTTTTCTCAAGAGACTCAAAACTAGTACAAAACTAAACTTGGTTTTATAAGGCACTATTTCAATTTGGAAAGTTCACAGCATTTTCAAGAGGAATTAATGAACGTTGCTAATAGCTGGATCCGAGTTATAAGGCATTAGGAGGACACAGTCATGAGGAAAGGCAATATATAACCTTTAGATGGGACAATTAGAGATCAATTATTAGAGCCAGAGAAGAGCATTCGAAAGCAGCTTCTTCATTAATCAAAGATTATCTCGAATTAGAATGTTTAATTATTTTCCGAAGTTCTTTGTATATAATTATGCAAAAAAAAAAAGAAAAAGCCAGGGGCTTTTGGAAAACTATTAGCTTTTTGAACATTTCTTTTTAACATAGTTTTAAAGCTAAAATGCTAAATATTTTAAAGAACATGTTACACTGTGAAAGTAGCATAAATCAGAAAATTACATGCAAGATGCCACAGCTGCTGGATTTTAATACACGAAGTCTGGTGCGTATTGTTAACTATTTGGATGCATGGCTACACAGAAAAAATGTTTTAATAGAACTGGCAAGAAAGGAAAAGATGTGAATATCCAATGCACTGTAATGATTTGGGACAGGATCCTAGGATCTGATATTAGATTTAAATCAACCTTGTAGGCATCTGAGTTTTAGGTTCCCAAACCACCGAGCATATCCAAAATGTAGAGTGGGAGGCAGCACCAAGAACAGGCATGGAAAGGGTGATTAGATCAGCTGGTGGGTAGAAAATGCTGGGCACCAGCATCTGCTCTCCTGCCGCTGCATGGAGAGCACCATCTCCAGAGTCCGGTCCTCCAAACACAAGCTGCAGAACATGCTGGAAGTTTCCTCAGCATTACCTTTTTGGGGCTAGTAGCCATCACTGACCAAATCACCCTGTAAATTTATATATTCTGACACCTGAGATGACAGTTAGAGGAGGTACACCTGGATTGCTGGAAAGACTTTGTTCAAACAGGAATTTCTGAGAAACACAAAGGGAGGAGGGCTTTGCTGAGAGCCCTTTGCAGTTTAGGCAGGTAAAAATGCATGTCTCGAGAGGAACAATAACTCCTACACATCTTTATAAGAGCTGAAGCGCTGGGGCAGGTTCCTTCTAAAATGGCCCTTAAAGCTGCTACCTTCAGGGAGCACATCTTCATATGTGACAGCACGGAGAGGAGCGGGAGCGGCCGAGGCACCATGGGAGGTATCATAGAATCATAGAATCATAGAATGGTTAGGGGTGGAAGGGACCTTAAAGATCATCTAGTTCCAACCCCCCTGCCATGGGCAGGGACACCTTCCACTAGACCAGGTAGCTCCAAGCCTCATCCAGCCTGGCCTTGGACACTTCCAGGGATGGGGCATCCACAGCTTCTCTGGGCAACCTGTCCCAGTGCCTCACCACCCTCTGCGGGAAGAATTTCTTCCTAACATCTAATCTAAACCTCCCTGATTTCAATTTATACCCATTACCCCTTGTCCTATCACTACAGGCCCTTGTAAAAAGTCCTCTCCCAGTACCCTTGTAGGCCCCCTTCAGATACTGGAAAGCTGCAATGAGGTCTCCTCGGAGCCTCCTCTTCTCCGGGCTGAACGAGCCCAGTTTTCGCAGCCTTTCATCATAGGAGAGGTGCTCCAGCCTCCTGATCATCTTCGTGGCCTCCTCTGGACTCGCTCCAAGTGGTCAATATCCTTCTGATGTTGAGGGCTCCACAGCTGGACACAGCACTCCAGGTGGGGTCTCACCAGAGCAGAGTACAGGGGCAGAATCACCTGGCCATCCCAAAGCACAGTTCTCATGCTCTTAGGGAAATGCCATCCTCTGGCTGCTCACAATGTAAAGTCTGCTCCACCTGTGCTTGGCACACTTGCCATTTTTCTCCTACAAGGGAAATAAATGCTCGGTGAGCACAACACGAGCTGTCCGTGGGGCAGTGGACACCGGAGTACCTGCTCATGGATCTTCTTGGGATGCCAAGGGGCAGTTATTCTTCAGTGACAGCCACACACAGATATATATACAGTCTGGAGAACCAAGCTGTTCCCATTCTGAGATATCTTTCTTACACAGTTATGTTTTTCTCATGGCCAACTTTATATTCAAGCTGCAATGACACTCCTTTATGTCTTTATTCCTCAGTAAGGTGTATCCTGAAAGTGGACACAGACTTTCTTCTTCTCACAGGTGACGTTCTCTCCCTTCAAGACCCTGTCCATTATGGGCTAAGTCAGGATGACTCCAGGCATGTTCAGGGCCACTTGAACGGGACTTTTACACATCCAATATAGAACGACAACCCTGAGATATTCTGGTTAAAACCTGACACGGTTTGTGAGAAAGTGTACTAGCAATCTGCGATAAACAAATCATTCTTAGTCTGTCTTTCATGATATCTATGCCCTACACTTTGCTATTTTTCCTGCTGTTATAATGAAAATTTGTCAAATATGCACACTGATGCAGTCATCTACTAAGTCACCACTGAAGAACTTGGCAGTGATACCTGTGACATGACAACTCCAGAGACAGCCATAAGAGAAGGCAGTATAGGGGATAGTGGGGTGATCCTTGCTGATTGAAGAAGGTGAGATTAATGCAAAAAATAACCCCGGAAAATCCATGCAATCATCTTGAATGGACTAGACTCTTTCTTTATGGAGAGCAGAACTCAGGATCCTTCAACATCTGTTGGCATTGTCACAAGGAGAAAGGAAAATGTTTGACCCCTTCCACACCAAATTGTGATGGGGGAGGGTTCCAAGTGTACCATTACCCTTTTATTTAATTGTTACCTTTTTTCACATTTTGAATTCTTGACATTCTTCTAAATATAAGACAACATGATGGATAGCTAGTCATGCTGTGTGTTGTTTGCTGCAATTAAAGTCAATTCTTGAAACTGCTTTTTTCTTAGACTCTAGGGAAAAATTTATTTTCACATTTTCCACAATTTTCTAAAATGCTGTAATTCTCACTGGTTTAAGAATGTAACAAAATGAGACGCCACTTAGAATTACTCAAATGTTCAGCTAATAATAGTGTATGATATAATTACTATATAAACTTTATCAGAGAGGTTGTAGCAAAAATAGCTGTCTATGGGAATATCATGCAAACATATGTGAACATGGAATTGTTCCTATTTTCTGCAGTAGGAAAAGCATCCAGGTCTGAGGACATAGGACTGTGGCCATGGCATGTCTAACACCTTATCGATTCCTGGCTGCTTTCTCTGCCCTTTGAATCAGCCACTAATTGCCTTGGAGAGAGCAGATTTCAGGATGCTCAAGGTCAACGTCACTCAGCCCAACTATGCCAGACTCTATTCCATTCGTTAATTATTTATGCCTCTTCGCAGTCTAAGTCACACATGCCATAGTGCCCTGCACTTCACTCGCTGTTCCATAAAGCTTTATAGGTAAGATGCATCTCTCAGATTGAAGAAAGGAGCTAAAAGGTTGCAGTTCCACAATCACTTTAAGTTGGTGCAAGGCTTGGCTACTGCTGACAGGTTTGATCGCTCTCTATCTAAACTGTGTTAATGCTCCCCCTCTTTTTTGCTAGCACTAGCACTTCTATAACCAAATCATGAGCTGCGGCTATATATATGGAATTGCTGGATTAATTTTCAGCCATATATCTGCAAGGGTGCTAGAACTCACATGAGGAAAATAGCAAGAAGAAATAGCTAGTCCGAAGTAGGGTCACCCAGACTTCAGTTGTCCATGGCATCGCTGCCTAAATCAGCCACTACACCGCATAATGGGGTGGCTACTGCATTGTCCATCTCCATTTCTTCGATGCACAGAGTTTAGCAGTGCAACACTAAGGCATACGTAAATATCTGTCACAATAAAGCACAAGTAAATCACAGTAGGTTGTCCACGTATTTGAAAACTGTTAAATAAACATCTTCATTTTTTCAAGTAGTAAATTCATGTGTTTTTAAACTTGAGAACCAAAAACCCAGACTTCTTCCTGGGTCTGTCCAGGGCTGTGTCAACTCAATGGAAAGAGTCACAAGTGATGGGTCAAATTTAAGGCACACACTGTCCTTCATGTTTTTTACAGGCAACCTCTATGTTGTTTCTTTCTCAGCGTGGTCGATCTTACTTAAAACAAAATCAACTCCCACATATAATATAGGAAGAACTTAAAACTATTCTATAGACTAAATACTTATGGAAGAAACACTTGGTGGGTTAGATATATCCTCAGTGGAAAAAATATGGTATAAATTGAATTATGCAGCAATCTCTCTGAAACCTGACAGAGCTTCTGATAGTAGGTATCACTCAGTTCCCTGATACAGACATTAATTTGTGTCAGAAGAGCCTCGTCTCAGAATGGCCCATTGACTTCAGCTTGAACTTCAGCCAAAACAGTGAGATCCAGTTGCAAGTTTTTTGTTATTACATCAGTGTGGGAAAAAAGATTTGTCCTACATTTTAAGAAAGCACACAATTTACTTGTAAATTACAAAAAAGTACACCAATTCTACCATCTATTGGCATGAAAATTGCTTATTGATTCAAAGAAAAAGCTAGAAATATTTTACATAAAATTACTGTGCTAAAACTAGAGTTTACAGCACTGAGAACCTTTGTGAAGTCATTAAAGGGAGGAAATTAGTTTTATGATACAAAAGGATAAAATAAGTTTTAGAAATATTTTGCAAAAAAATAAATGCAGAAGTTTTGTTGTTTTTTTAATAAAGCTATTTCTATTTAAGATATACAAATATTTAAAATATATACATATATTGTGTCTTCTAGCTCATTTTAATTCATACCAAACCAATGTTATCTGTATAGAAATGTAGGCATTTTTTTCTTCAGAAAGCAGAATCATTTCTAGCAATGTAATATATCAAACACAATTATTATAACAAAAAATTGACAGTAAAGCATAAATGCAAGCATTGTGCCTATGGTGCTGTACCACAAAGGTAGCTCTCAACCTGTTTAATCTTTTCCATTCTCTGCACCATGGAAACACATGAGAGAGGGTAAGAGAGGCAGGAGAGAGCTGGTACATGTGCACCAGCACTGGCTTCCCCTTTCCAGCGCTAAATGGAAGTGAGCGCCCTGCCTTGACTTCACAAAGTTATTCTTTAGGATTATTCACACACTTAAAAAGAAACACCCACTTAAGTGTGGCTAGATCAAAGCCAGAGGTGCCCCCAGTAACAACCCTTCCCTGTTCTGCTGGTGGAAAATTTGTATTTCTGATGCAGCAAAGCACTTCAGTATGCAGGGGGATTCATCCAAGTCCCCATAAATCAACATAAACATGCACACACTTACAGTCAAGTATGTGCACCGTTGCTTTGTTGGAACTAGACCTATATCAACAAGGGAGCTTCCTGCTATTCTGTTAATCCTGGTTTATCATATGCGAATCCTTCAGAGTCCAAAGTCTGTCCAAGACAAAGAACTGGAAGAGAATTTGCAGATATTTGAGCTACTAAGGTCAGCCTGTGTCCCCACACCAGCTCAGGTCCTGTGCCTCCTCACCCTCCCCATCCACAGGTGCTGGGTTAGCAGAGATGCATTTGCCTTTAAAAAGGAATCCAAAAAATAAACACTTTTGGAAGGAATTGTATCAGATAACATGTTTCCACCCAATCTAACTAAGACAAAGACACTGTTCTCGATGCAGTTAAGTCCTCTTTTGTATAAGATGGGGTGAACAGGGGTTGGAGGGTCCTCTTCATAAAAATACGAGAATACATAATCCTCCTTCACTACCACTTCATGTTTTTTGCCTCAGAAAGGTTATTGCATACTCTTACTTTAATGAAGCAAAAGTCTCATGTGTTTCCTACTGACATAAGCTGAAGAAGTTTATACCAGCCAGAGATTTTGAGAGACAGAGCCCATAAAACGACGTTACCTGACAGTGTCACAGGTTGCACATTTCTGCAGAAAAAACATTTCACTTGACCCTGGAGGAAAAATTTCCCCACAATTTAGAACCAATGGCTCATCCACTTACGTGTTTCCACCGGCTTTATCTGTGTGCTCTCCACCATCCTTCTCCCATATAGTTGAAAAAATGAGGCCATGACTTCACAGTCAGTTGCAAAACTAAGTTTAAGATAAACTTTTTGCAGCAGGGTGCATCTTGGATCATGGATGTTCAGTGTGTGATATAAAAGGATCCCCATACCTCCTTGAGAACACTACGAACTTTTGCCAAAAAATAGGAAAAAATATAATGATTGCATTAATATAGGTGCTGGAGCTCTAGTCAGCATTTTAAATTGCCCCAGCCTGTTAAACTTATTAAGCCACCTTTGAAAATAAAATACCTGCCTGGAGCAATTCTCAATGTATTTCCCATTAAAAAAAAAAAAAATTCCAGCTCAGCTACTTGAAAATTGTTTGCATACAGGATGAGGTATTTCTACAGTGTGCCAAGCTTAGCCCCAAAATGTCCCATTATTCCTCTGCACTCTAATACAGGTATTACAAATGCCCAAAACCAGGATTTATTACAGAAGGGCTTGATCAAAGCTTTACAAAAGACAACACCATAATTCTGATGTCTCAGGAGTTGATTGGAAAAGCACCTCACTGCAGGTTATCACAGTATTTTATTAGTCAATATCTAATTTTGTTCTGTATCACACATAAAATAGTATTATTTTCAAGCCTCTCAGAGCAGTACTAAGATGCAGCATCTGCCAGGTAAGGGCCAGTCCTCCCCAGCCAAGCACTCAGCTTCACTGCAGGCTTTTTCTACAGCTCCTATAGTGCAAAAGGACTATAAATACCACCAATAAAGCCCCTCACATGTCTTCCTAGGACAAGTCTTAGGGATTTCACTGACGGAGTAGTGAAACTACTTTAACTTTCCTCCCTCAGAAGGTTACCTTTATGGAAATAAAATTAAAAAAAATGTAGAGCTAAAACACCTCAGTGCCACAACAAGCACTACCCATGAAATCAGTCAGGAGCTACCGCAATGCCGCTCATGATTTCGCTGGGGGTGAAGTTGCTGCCCAGCACAGCAGAGGTGCAGAGCCAGGTTTCCTTCTCCGGCAGGAGATATTGCCCTGCAGAGAGGATGGTTCTCATCAGGAACCAGCAGCGACCCCGTGCACACAGCAATTGCAGCATGGTTTCCATTGGAAAATGGGTCCTGAATAAAAATGCTGGTCACAGCATTCTTGGAGAATATCCATGGTGGGAACAGCCACATATATGTGCAGAAAAATGTAAAGTTTTATTTAAAAATCAGTGTTCTAACACTAAGTAATGAGGGGTGTTCAGTTTTCAAAGTCTGATATCAGATGCTGAACCAATTAATAGTGTGTTGTGAAAAATCACATTGCCTACTCCACTTTTTCCTCTGACTTTAGAAGGACAAGTGTGATTAGCAGAGAACACATCCACCTGCATAAGAACATTTTCTAATTATTCATGTGGTTATAAATGACCTCTGGCAGCTCATAACACAGTGAAAAGTGATGAACAGTACATGCCATTGGGAAAATACTGCAAATCCTTCCCCATCTCCCTTGAAATGAAGCTTTTGGCCATGCTATGGCAAAGAAATAAAATTGAACACACAGTTTTATTAAGGTTTAAGACCCTCTCTTGTCTTGGCCACATGCTTTCAGCACCTCTCCTGCACCAGCACTGATAATCATGTGGTTGAGAAATTATTTTCTTTCTTATCTTTTTTTTTTTTTTTGTGTAAATCTATCTCAGTTTTCAGCCTTGCCAGTTCCTGATCCAGCTCACTATAGGGTCACTCAAGAGTACGACTGCTGGCATATATGGGAGGTGTTTTGCAGAGGCAGAAGAGGGGATGAAGGGATGACATATTCAGTGCCAACATGTACTTGGACCTGTTAAAACTAGCTGCAAACTTGCAGCCTGATTCATCCTCATCTGAGGTAGCATAGATGTCCACATTACACGAAGACCCGCGCAATCTTTCACGCTGTGTTTGTAACTATTAACTGCAGTGCAAACACCACACAATATAATAAAACAAATTGGTTCTGTCTGAAAATGGGAGAAGCAAACTTGTTAGATAAGATGAAAGTCTGCATTTCACTCAGAAACAAGCTTTACAGCTTAGTCATAAATACCTAAAAATCTTGTTTTCTAATAGAAATGTGATACAAGTTAATATATTTCATTTCAGGGTGGCACATACAGCACTAGAAAATCCAATGTGTCCCTGTGGCGAACCTACAACTGGAAGATGCATTGTTAGTTTTTTGATACAGCTTACCTACAGGAACCAAGTTGAATCTAGTCCCAGCTGAGAGTTAACTCAGTCATAGTGTTTATTACAGCAGCCCACAAAATAAATTATATCATCCTAGTAGTGTCATTAAATTACAGTGTATAGTTTTGAGGTAGCAATGCTAAATATTTATGAATTTCTTAGTGTACTGATCTTGAAGAGTGGTTATTTCACTGATTGCTTATTCCAATAAGCAGATAAATTTGAAGATGGAAATATTAAACATTTTTCCTATTATTTCTGCTTTCACAGAAGAATATCCTTATTGTCCTATTCTATTTCTCAGTAATTATGCTACACTGAGATAGCTTTAACAATTCAGTAGCCATTTAGGAAAAAAGTGCCAAAAATGTCTGCAGCTATTAAAGTAACATTAAGTGCTTTAATAATCATTTTTGGTCGGGGCACACATGTTATAAATAAATTCAATGCCATATTAACCTTAAATTAAAAAATAGAAAAAATTGCAGTCAGCAAAAAAATTAGATGTCTTACCAAACTTTGTATTGCAACTTTTAAATTCCCTGAGATTTTACTGGAAGTGATACTTAACCTTTATATGTCATGATCTTGGAATGGCAAGGTCTACACTTCTATGGCCAGGCCAATAATCTTCAATTAAGCAATAAATGTGCAAGGCTTGTTCAGTGCCAGTATAAATTCCTTAGCTTTATCCTATACCTTCAGAAATACACTAAGAGTTAAAAACCAGAATCACCTTCCAGTAACATTTTAATGAAGCACACCTTTATGTAACTTCACCATTTAACACCTTCCATTTAGATAAGGTCTTACAGCAGCCCTGAAGAATAAAACTGCTTGGCTGCCCTAATTTAAAATAGAAAGCATATGGCCCAAGTGCCTTACAGGGGATGTCTTAACAATCCGCCATGTATATTTCTTCTGGACAATGACCATATAAAAGATTAACATGTTGAGTGTGTTCATTGTAAAACATGAAATTTATTGGAGCAGTTCATTTTTTTAAAATTTACTATAAAAGATTACAATCACCTACCCTGCAGGAACAATGGTAATATATCTGCAACATAGCTTACTCACACGGTTCTTTTGTATCAAAAAGGTATATGAAATATATCTGAGACACATGCTGATTTTTTTTTCAAGATGCATCAAAACTATGTATTTTTTCTCAGAAATACCATATTCTACTGAAGTGATTTTATTAGACAAAAGGCATTAATTACAAAGGTAGAAAAGTGTGGTTGTGTAGACTAGTCTGGCATTACCAGGGCACAACAAAATGAGCCAAATATGTAGGAGCAAAGTGAGATACAGTATTTCCCCTGATTTTCACTGAGTGTGTATAGGCCACTTAAATCACATTTTGCTTTACAACACAATCCCAGAAGTTTCAGAATTCACAGGAAGGCTGTTATGCATTCCCTGACCCAAAACTATATCTGAGAAATTTTAGTGTGTAGGGAGAGAAAGCAATATAGGAAAAATAAACCACGAACAGTTTTACAAAATGCAGCATGGCATTTACAACCATCTGATGTGCCTTTTAAGCATACTTATTCACTTATTCTTGCAATATTTGTTTCTTAAAGTGAGTCTGGCAAATAATAGTGAAATAGAAGATCACAGTAACCATGTCCCCCCTTACTAATCCGTGAGACCAATCACTTTTTATGCATAACTTTTTTTTACCTATGCATTTCTTTCCAGAATTGCAGGACCAGATCAGTCCTGCTATATTAATATCACATTCACTGTGGTTCATGTGGGTGATCCTTTCCAGCCCTAAGACACAAAGATGAATTACCAAAGGGTTTGAAGGGAGAACAGGGCACAACAACAGAGGACATAAGGACCCTCAGACAAGCACAAAGAAGCTATTTGCTAGTAAACGGCAAATATCTCCAACAAGGAGGCTGAGGATATCCTTCTTGATACCAAGAGAGAATAAGGAGAAGCAAAGCCCTGAGCAGGTTCATCCTCCAAGAAATATCATCAGCTGCTGACAGGAGGCAGAGAAGCAATGCAAAACCATGGTACAGCAGGCAACTCATGGCTGCAGCTCACTGCTGGGATTCACTTGGTCACCCTCAGAGCAAACTCCTCAGCTTTCTAACCTCACATTTCCACTGCAGTTGGTGAGTCTCACCAAGTGTGCCGAGAACTCTGATCTGCCAAGCTTGCAAGAGCCAAGGCTAAAATATCCAAAATATTTCATGCTACTTCTGCATATAAGTCTTCTGTTGTCCCATGCCTGTTTTCTGTGGTTTGCATTGCTCCCTGTGTGTGAAATAAGTGCATGTTGACTAGCACAGAGAAATCTGTGTTTAATCACTCAAAGCAGGCAGCAAGGACTCCAAAGCACCGGACAGCTGGGCAAGGGATAACACAGATTGCTGGATGGAGCCGCTAGCCATGTTTCCCTGCCCTCTAACTTATTGGCACAAGGGAATCCACTGGGCTTAACATTAACCAAAAAAAAAAAAAAAACCCCAACACCCACCAAAAAAAAAGAAAACAATAGTAGCAGCTGCTAGACAGCCTCAGAGAAAGTACCTCATTGTTTACTGCAACAAAATATTATTAAATTTGTCCTTAAATATTTTCGAACTGTTTAGGATTTATTCTTGAAAATTCTGTTAAATAAAGCCGCTAGAATGTAAATCTTTGCTGTTCTGTATTAAAATAAAAACTTTTGCTGACATTACATATATTTTGCTGCAAGGTTCCAAAGCAGACATGCACATTTTTACATCTAGTATATTCATGTAGATAAATTATGCTCATCCCACGGAATCAGGTTTATAAATGACCTTAAAAGAGCCTGTGTTTGTTAATTGGATACTCCAAAGCCTAGAAACTCTTGGTTTTCCTCTGAGCCAGAACACTCAGCAAAGTAATAGTGAAAAGATGCTGTCAGATCCCTCACTCCCAGTTGTCTCCTCAGTTTCTATGGGGACAAGTGCTGTAATTCGCACTCAAAGATGCAGCCTTCCCAGCAGACACTTTTTTGGTGGCTTATAATTGAAAAAGGAAGGGTTAACATCTATGCAACGGCTTTAATACATGTACTGTAACTTTCCTCCCACCTCCACTTCTCACTGGTTCCGATGGTGAACCTGCAAGCTGGGTGTCCTTAGTAGAAACTTTTTGTAGAGTTCCAAAAGCAGCTATTGAACACCTCTAATAACCATACACCTCTCAGTGCCTTTGAATCCTTCCAACAAATTGCTTTGCCTGGCTCTCAGTAGGGATAAAAGGGATTCAACTAAAAATCTGTGCTATCTCACACCTCATTCCTGTTACCCTCTCTGCCGGTGGACTTTAAAAATGAAGTCAGTGCTGTAGCACTGGGATGATTCTGTGATAGAAACACGGTCCTTTACTTCGGAACGAAGGAAATGGAGGCGTTTCCTTTATCATAGTTTAAGATCAATCACAGTAACTAAAAAGGAATCTGTTTCTCAGGTTTGTCCTTGTTTGGCTCTAACCGCATGAATCTGACAGTGCTTTTTCTCTAACTTTATAATGAGAATAAAGAAACAAACACGTGATATCCATACGTTTAATCACAGCCTTTTATATTGTCTAACTGTTACATCAGTTGGGCATAGGGAAGTAGCTATACTGTTCATGCAGCCTTTATTTTATAGATGGCATTTCCTGTTGGTGAGTTATTTTACAATGCCGTGCTTTTACCTCTATGGCACTGGTAATTGTGATAACAGTTCTTACTAACTATATAAGATATCAGAAATATATCTTTTTGATGCCTTTGTTGAAAACCCAATCAAAATGTCAGCTAGTCCATCAGGAAGTGGTTGGAGGCTTCCATACCACCGTTTTCTCTGAAAAATTATCATCAATAGGGTGGGCAGATGATACAGTACGTGTTACATAGAGCACGTTCTCCTTGCGTCTGCCCACCACATATAACGTAACCTACCGCTGATTCGCATCTACAAGTCCTGGTGACAGCACTGCTCCCTCGGTGTGTCATGAAAACTTCGAGTGTTGTGAGCTGATGTCTTACAGACTTCTGCTCTCTTTCTTAAACCAGCATTAACGCTCATGTTTCCAAGGTGAGCGGAGGTGAGGATTACTTCCTCACTAACCAAGCAAGAAGAGAGGCTGACAGCTTGCAGCAGCGCAGCAGCCGCAGGCCTGGAGCAAACAAGATCCCTTGAGCCTGCACCCTCTTAGGTACCCCTTGCACAGACAGCAGTTTTGTTGGGTACATAACTCTTCAAGAAAACAATGATTAAATAAAACCCAAAAAGATAAAGACCCTTATAATTTTATCTAACAATGTTCTTCCCAGAGCTGAACGTGAGTATCTGCAGAAGAGCCATAGATCTCAGCATCCCTGCGGACCAAGGCACATTGCTGTTTCCTTCCCATGGCTGAGCATATCCTCAACAGAATCACAGAATGGTTTGGGTTGGAAGGGTCCTTAAAAATCATCTAGTTCCAAGCCCCCTGCCATGGGTTCCACTAGATGAGGCTGCTCAAAGCCTCATCCAACCTGGCCTTGAAAATGGCCAGGGATGGGGCATCCACAGCTTCTCTGGGCAACCTGTTCCAGTGCCTCACCACCCTCTCCGTGAAGAAAGGAACACAAAAGCAGAAAGCCAAAAAATCAGACAGAAGACTACTTGCAAAGAAATATTATCATCATCACTTGATCTGTCAGAATTAAGAAAATATCTCAGATTTAAAATTTTATCGAGCATCCCTTTCTGTCTTAATCTGAATAAGCCCTGAAACATTAACAAGAAAATAAACTTGTGGCTATGCTTAGAAGAGTCGTCATAGAACACCCATTTCTATGAAGGACAACAAAAAGGTCTGTTCAGAGACTGAGTACAACCAGCCCCAGCTTTTTGCTGTGCCCATTCCCAGAAGATGGTTGTCACAATCCATGCGAGCACTCCCGCCACTGCCACTACACCCACAGCAACACCTCGGTGAGATTCATCCCAAGAGAAACTGCACAGACAATTACACGCTTGGCATTCCTTAATTCTGAAGTAACTTTACAATCAAAATACTGCTCAGCCAACAGAGTTGTTTTCCATGCACTTTATGAACATATATGGAGCTGCTGTACTAAAATCAATGCAAACGTCTCAAAAATCCTTTAAAAATTTTTGGATGAATTGAAGTCAGTGGATCTGCTAAGCTCTATGTGTAAATCTATTCATTTCAATGTAATGTACCCCTTGGTTATTTTCTATTTCTTTGTTCTGCTTTCATCAGGCTCATGACTGATTCCAAATTGTGAAGCCACTCCTTGCAAAATGCCTGTGGTGTGATATACTGAGTCTATCTGTTTAAGAACATTAACATCAGTAAGAATTTTAAGTTTTTCACACATATACAAGGCAATTAAATGAGGATTATTTTCAGCAACTTGAGAACTATTTTTTTATTTCCATGGTGAGTGTCTATTTCTCTTTCAAGATGACATTTCTTATAGAATGCTTCCAAGTGTATCAGTTTTTATAGGAATTTGCCATTGATAATATGTATAAAATTCAAGGACATTTTAGAATTATCAGCATGAGGCTGCCCATATTGTCACTCAAACTGAAGTCCTCTTTGACAACACAGCATTTTCCCCCAGTATTACTGACAGATGTCTCAAGAGCAAGTCACCTGTTACATTCAGTGGTTTGTAGCTGACACTTCTCTTATTTTATATGATAAAACATTACTCCACAATAATTTAAAATGATTTTTTCTCTTCAATGGCTTTGAAACAGATAAAGCCATTTGTAACACAAGCCAGACAATTTTTACACTGGCGGCACATCACACATCCCACATTTTTCCCTTCTGTAAGGTTTTCACTCACAGCGGGACCAGGACACCTATTTAATATCATCCAGGGTAAAATTCACAAATTTTTGTGCTCAGTTTACCAAGAAATGCAATGAGGTTTTAAACATTTAAAGTAAAAGCACCCCATGTTGCTCTCTATCTTGCTGAACAGTTTGCCAGTTCAAAGGGATGTCAGAAAGGAGCAACATTTAACGAGCTGTAATATGCATAGATTTGATGAAAGATTAAGTTTTGCCAAATTGCTAGAAGAAAAATTTAGGTTTCAGAAATTTGCTTGACATAAAGAAATTAATGGTGGACGTTCATTAATCAAAGTCAATAAGGACTTTATTGATAACCTTCCCTGTGAGTTATGAAGGAAAACAATGATATTTTTAAAAACTTAGAACATTTAGGGTACCTGCAGGAATTGCTTTTGTTAGAAACTATGTTCATACGTCAGCTCTACTAATAAGATGAAAAATGCTGATATCGGTTTGAGGAAAATCTCAAGTAATCATTTGGTCAAAGATGTGCTTTCAAGCACGTGTAGCTAATGAAAGCATCTGAGAGTAGTTATTTGGAGCTTTCCCTAGGCTGTATCTATTGACACAACGGCACCTCAACATACCAGGCCATACTAAAAATTTGTGAAAACAAAATAAGGGCAAGAGCTGACAGTCCTTTTGGTTGATGTCTTCAATGACTTGACATAGATTGTTTGGGTTTTAGTGTATGGGGTGCAAAACAATTCTTTAGATTTTGCAGAGCAAACCTATTAATTTTTGTAACTAGTCAATGAAACGTATACAGCTAAGCCTACCTATCTCATCTGAAGTCTTATCCTGAACTTTGATGCATACAATCTAAAACTATTTTCAAGAGAAATAAGTAAATATATAAATGAAGACAGACTTTTTATGAATGTGCATCAGAATAGAGAATATATGCTTTTCCAGTTCAGGTAATCCTTATTTTTCAGCTGCACAGTCCTATTCCTTTTAAATTTTACCTTAAATCTTCCTCTTTGTCTGCATTATTCTGCACAGCATCTGATGAAGACTTGCACAAAGCATATATTTAAAAATAAATAATTTCCTGTATTTCAGTGCTTTTGTTTTGGTGAATTTGTGTAGGTACCGTTAGTAAAATTATTACTTTTTTGAATTATCTAAATTATCTTTACCATACTGTAACACACCTCTACAACTGTATTCAGCAGAAGCAATCAGGCCATATTTTCCACTCATGCTTATGTAAATCAAAAATAAATCATATGAAGCCAGCAGGCATGACCCAGTGATAACAGGTCCCCAGCTGTTAAGTATGAGCTTAGTCAGGAAAGATTTGTTGGTTTCTGTGGTTTACACTAAATGCAAGTAAAGAGCAAATTTATCTTTTCTCCTGGTTTATAAAACATGCTTGGATTTTGGGATTGTAACATGTGTTATCACTTTGTTCTTTCCTGAATATACACAGTGAGTTAATTACTCTAAGCAGGAGTTGTGATCCCATTCAAACTCTGATTCACACCCAGGTACTCCTTGACATCCTACTGAACAACCTAATCTTCACACATCATACACTATAGAGACAATGCACTCACAAACTGAACCAGGGAGAGAAATAACATATCCCCATCTTACCATTCTTTTGGATTAATTTCTTCAGCATTTCAGCTAAAATTCACAAACCTAAACTGCTCCAAACATCTGATCCTTATTCCCTCACCAGTCTCAGAGCTGCCCTTTGTGGGCTGTCCTGTGAATTGGCAGGGCTCAGAAAAAAGCCACAAGACATCGCACCACGGGGTTGAAGGGCAGCATCAAAAAACGTCTTACATTTCTTGATGTCTTACTTATCTATTTGTTAAATATGCTAATCACAGTCTATCAGATATAACCTGGCTTGCGTTGTGACTATTCTGAACATAGCATTTTATATGTCTGAGAACAGACAAATAAAACTGTCTGGCCTGGATAAGGGTAGAGTTTATAGAGTTTCCCCGCACGGTGACAGATAAATATACATTCATCCTTGTACAGACCGAGTGCATGCAAACATCAAAATCAAATTTAATTTCTCCTCTATCAAATAAGACAGAGCATATTGTATTCTTCAAGCAATCATTATTATCTTACCCAGGGACTGAGTAAAATCCTAAATTCTGTTAGCCTGGCCTTTGGAAGATCTCTCTCTGCGATTAGATAGTGGATATAATGCGGCCAAATGAATGGTTGTATCAGATCCCATACACAACTGCCGATGTCTAGGCATTGATATTGGAAAAAACAGATCCCTCTGGTCTACATCCCAATATCTGGGGAGAAAGTAGTGGTCCGTTAAATAGAGTAATATCAAATTAAAAAGGACAGGCACTGTTTTCCCAGCTCTAGATTTACTAAGATTTATTTAAAATTAGTCAGACCTGCAATATCAAATCCCACATGTAAAAGAAAAGATTCTCCCCAGAATCTGCTGAATCACTGGTTGATAGATTGAATTAAACTAAGGCATGATTTTTTTTTCCTTAGCATGAAACTTTCTGGGGAACAAAACACAATAATTGTTTCAAAAACTTATCTTCTAAACCTAATATTTCCTTTTAATAAAGCAGATGCATTAAGGGATCAAGGCCTCATTCAATCTAAGCATTTAAATTACTTAATGGAATGTAAAACAGAAGCAAAAAAGTTAAATTGATGGCTATCAGCACTCCTGAGCTGCCATGGGCTTAATCAGGTACTTCCTGGACAACATTCATCAGTCAAACCCAACTTCCAGGGCTCCACACCTGAACTGCTGATGGTGAATGCTGAGGTTCATATCTAATGGTCCCATGCAGCCTTCAGAGCTCAGTCCCTGTATGTTTAAGAGCTTTTTATAATCTGCCCGGTCTAATTATACCTGCTATAAGCCAGTGTTTGCACTCCCTGTGCTGGATTCTCCACAGATCACCCTAAAGCATATGAGACCATTTCACCAGACCTTATGCAGAGCCAGGGCTTAACTCTCACTCCCACCATCAGCCTTTTTCTTTTACAAGTCTGGCTTAGTTTAAAAGGCACTTAATTAGGGTCTAGCATATGCTTTTATGAACAGATATTAGTATATGTTTGCTTTTTCTTATTAAAGAGTTATATTTCCCAATAAAAAATAATAACTTTTATAGGTTTCTTTATAAGATTAATTCAATTTTTACACAGACATAGCAGCAGGAAGCAATAGTGAGAGTTCACATCTTCTTGGGTCCTGGAATCAGGAATCATTCAAGCAAGCAAACTCAAAACAGCTGCAGTAATTCGCTGAAATTGCCACTTTTAATGACACAAATTATACCAGAGTGATGTTTAATGAAAGCTACAATTCCCAGCTTCTATACGCAAAATTTAAAACATTCTCCTAAATTGTGTTGACCTCTCTTGTTTAATACCCTGCTAATCTTTGAAAATTGGAAACAAATGCTTCAATTAAGAGACAATTAATTGTCAATTAATTCAACAATAAGCAGATGGCCAGAAAGAGCATCCTGCTATTAAATGAATCAAATGTGAGAGGGAGTATTTGACCTTTCTTATGTAAAGCCCTCCCATCCCTGGAAAAAAAAGAAAGCATGTGGATTTCTTTGTGTCATACTGTGCAGAGCTGTTACTTTGAAAAATGAAAATAAAAAGCTTATTTACATCAGTATTTTGGTCTAGGGGATAGGAAATGTGAATTAGGATAGGAATAAAGAGAAATAGCATGCACAAGTGCAAGAGGATTTACAATAGCTCTTGCACCCCAAGGCCTAATAGAAGAAAATAAAGCCACCATTATCATCAAAATTGCAGATGATCTCATAAAGGGCTTGTCTACACGGGGAGGTCAGCGCAGAACAAGCTCCGTTATGAATGTAAAGTGCAGTCGCAACTTTGCCCAGCTCCCCGCACAGGCACGCCGTCTGCTTTTCCATGGTTACGATGGATGAGGCGCGGTGAGAGGCTCGGGGTAGAAGTGCCCGTTCTGATCCCTGTGCATTAACCAAAAGTGGAGTAAGGCACTGAAAGCACAAAGCAGAGGTCAAGCATGCACCTTCTGCAGGGTGTAGCCAGGGAAATTACCAATTTTCGTCATGGCACCCCACCTCAGCTGTTCTGCAGGTGGGAAAGGGTGAGTTCGGCAATCTGGGAGGGAAAACACTCATTAAGTTCTTCATCTTTCCACTCCTTCCCCAATAACATTCCCATGCAAACTAGCCTAAGGGTTTATTATTCTTATTATATCTCAGTACATATCTAACCATTTTACAGCAAGGCTGAAAAGGATAACTAATATCTTGAATTCCTGAAGTCCGTAGCAGAACACCCTCATCCAAGCCAGGATTTTGCTCTACATATCTCCAAAGACCAAAACCAGATTCTTGGTGACATGGGGATATTTTCAGACAACTTCAGAAAATGGTCCTTCTTCAGCCTTTTGCTTCTTTGAGAATGTAAATTCCAATTTTTCTCGCAGAACCTTCATATATGTCAATATAAATTTATGCTGAATTTTTAAGGCAGTGCATAGAACAGAGAACTCATCTCATGCAAAAAGTATTATGTTTATGGGACACTAAGAAATTAATTTTATTAGGAAAAAAATATATATTTTGTCTCAAATAAATAAGGAAAGATAAATGCTGAAAAAAGGTAGAGGGTTTCTGGAAAAGAACTGGACCTACAGATAAACCAACATTGCCGTTCTCCAAATTTTTATTTACCCTATATGAAAAAATTAACATGATTAGTGATTAGCATTGACAAATAAAACATTTCAGCCATCCTACACGCAGCACTGCAGGAGCTCTTACTGTATTTCATTTGTTAGCGTATTTTATGCAGCCTGGCTCTGACTTGGTTGGTAATTTATACTGCAGAAACCTTGACACCTTGTGTGGCAGAAGCAGTAAGCTTGGTTTTCTAGGGCTTTGGCATAGGCGAAGCAAGCAGGGTAATCATTGCTTATACCTGGAGCTGTCTGCGTTTTGTTAATATTCATCAGATACTCCTGCCCTTTATTTCAGTGTATGTCTCTTAATCCCACCACGAGAACAACCTAATCCAAAATCCTGAGCAGCAAGGCCATTAAGCAAATTCATGAATACGTTCCCCATAATACTCATCTTTCCTATGTCAACATAATAGTGATGTTTTTTTCCTTTAATATTAATAATACATTTGTACTTGAAAAAGATTTTCTTAAGTATTCCAGAAGTTAAACAACCAAATAAAAGTTGCTGTATAAAATCAGATGTACTCTGTGACTTGTGCTTGGACACAGTGGTGTCTCATGGAAAGTACTTCCCAAACTTGTGGGACTAGGTAAAAGTTTGCGTGGTTTAGACAAGAAATGCATAGATAGGAATAATTAAGCTGGGTTTCTGCAGGTAGTTCCTGGAAAGCGGAAGAAATCAATGGAACTGGAAATACACTTGAACATCAGGGCAAATACGTACCTGTCAGAGATTTGGGAACTCCAAGTGCATGATAACAGAAGTAGCTAATATAGGACAGGTCAAACAGAAGCTTTATTAACTGTCATCATGGTAAGAGGACATTGGGACAGCATCTCCCCCCCTGCTGCCCTGGTCTCTCCCAAATGATTGCAGAGATCCAGCCTATATTGTTTCAGGGGGAAAAAAAAAAAAAAAGGAGGGGAAAACCAATAATTTGAAGTTAAGAAAGACAGACTCCTTAAGCAGCTTGCTGACTGCCACAATTCTAATAAGGAACCAGGGAATGAATAAATAGTGTGACAGTAGAGAGAGGCAGTTCTTGGTGGAACCTGAAGGAGGGGCACACCCAGTATTAGCTCACAGGTGGGGGGGTGGAAACAATCACAGCTTTCAGGTGAAAGGAATGTTCTTTTCGTTAGGACCTCTGAAATCTTAAAGATCTTACCATCACACATCTTTGAGTCCTGTTCAGTTTCCTCCTGCTCAAGTTTAAGACTTGAGACTGTGAAATAATAATGACAAATTGTAAATAAATTTAGTGTTTAGTGCCATAGAAGATTTTTTTTTCTATCTTGTAAAGATTTTTTTACACTTGAATAGTGAAAATTTCATTACCCAAGTTGTTAACTCAGATATTTCATTTTCAAGAAGATATGTCATATTACTTATTACTGAAATATCTTACTTTTTGCCAAATCTAGCCATAGGTGTTTAGTTAAATTTCCTGTGTTACTGAACTCTCCAAACTGCTTTTAAATGGTAACATTGGTTCTGATTTCATTCTTTAATTAAACTTTAAGATTCCTCCAACAGTTTTTTGCCTTATACTTGGAATATCTTAATCAATTCCCAGTTGGCATGCAGCACAATAATGAGTCTGCACACGTATTAGCAGATGCCACATATTGGGAGGACGAGGGGACGGAAGGGAAAAAAAGATGCAGAATATGATTCAGAAAAATTCATACATAAAAATATATTGAGCTTGTCTTTACAGAACATTGGAATTTTAAAATATTTTTAATTATTCTCTAATATGAAAGGTGTAAAAGGAAAAATATTTTTTGAAAAGATTTAATTTTGTTAACAACTTCACAAAATTTACTTTTAAACTTGAAATAAAAGAATAAGTAATTTTTTACTTTTTTCATTTTCAGTTTTTTATTTCAAAATTCCTTTTCAAACTTTATGTTGTAACAAAGGATTCTAAAATTTAAAACCATACAAGTAAACAAACAGAAAACCAACACACACACAACCACATACATCAAAAGCATGAAAGTAAAAAGTTTTGTTTAATATGAATTGAGTTTTCTTGGCAAATCTGTTATTTTTAATTTTCATCCCAATAAGAGATTACGGAAAAAGTAAAGATCAGTAATAAAGAACAGCTTATACTCATAGGCTGTATAACGTGAATTTTAGATACACACTGGTTTTTTTTAAAAAGAAAATAATCCCATATTCTGAAGCTCATGAAAAGAACTTTTGTTCTGAGTGCTATTATTTTGTCTATTATTGCTAAGATTAAGATGCCTTTTGATTTTCTGAAAATCATAAGCCAGTGATTTTGTTCCTGTAGTAATCAAGATAATTAAAAAAAAACCCCACATTTTTATTAGCTCTATGCCAGAATTTTTAAATGTCTGGCAAAGTAGTTATCATAACCATTAATATGACTTATATTTGTAAGCATTCGTTATTATTTTAGTATAATATAGCATTAAAATAATCCAGAAGATTAATGACCAGAAGAAAACTGGGCAAAAACATCTTGTCAATATTTAACAGACTGCACAAGACCATCTGTGTAATTATATTCTTCAGTCTTTGGTTCCAGGTTCAATCTACTTGTCTAATGACACCAAATTTGAGGGTTTAACTAATACAATACACCATCAGTCTATAACAATCATTACTGTGAATAAATTGATGAGTGCTCCTCAACACCGCACCGAGTTCATATAGCTAGATACGTTAGATATTTAAACTGGGAAATACAAGTACGGTTTATTTCCTTTGTCAGTGAAGGTATTTGAAATAATAAAATACATAAAGAAGGGTGTGTTTACTATTCCATAATTTATGATATCTAAAGGTGACTTATTTCAATACAGTCATTTGAAAAATTGGTATAAAGCCGGCACAATAAAGCCGGTTGGACATGGGTCCGGAGATCTCAAGGGACCCATCCTCAGCAATGGCTTGTATTCACTTTTGAAAATTAGAAAAAAGAAACAAATTAACCACTTTTCTAGTCTTTTGCCCTCATTTTCCTTTGTTGCTACCGGAGCATGAGCTTAACCATTTTTTTTGTACCCCTTCAAGTCTTGGTAGCTTATCACCGGTTCCAAGGCAAGATAGGGGTTAGCAGGGTAATAGCTTTGTGTTGTCTTCACCTGAGACAAAAAAAACATTCAGTCAGGTAATGAAAGATGCAGTAGGCCTGGCACTTTATTATAAATGCTGTGCACACATAAATGGTCCCAACAAGCAGCTACACTCCTGCAGCTCTCTGCTCCGAAGTCAGGTATTTCAGGGATGCGTGGAGGATAATGTTCCCTTTAGATCCAACTCTGTCCCTTGCTAATCTCCTGTCAGCCAAATTCTCCTTGCTCTTCTCCATTTCGCACCGTGATTTATTTTAGAAATCCTTAATTAGACATCGAGCCAGGTTACAAAGGCATGACATCACCGATGAGTCAGCATTTCAGCTAACAATTGCCCAAGTTTTTTGATTATTTTATTTCTAAAGTCCCAAACTCAAAAAGTGTTTGGCTTTGCAGCTCACTTTCTGGGTCTTTGAAATGCAAATCAGGAAGTCCAGTAGAGTGAAATTCAATCTGAACTACTCAGAAATGTCAGAACAAGAAAGGCTTTGCAAGCGCAATGCCCTATTTAACAAACCTTTTTAAAAAGATCATGGTGGAAAGCGTGGAGCTTGTCACTTGAAAGTCTTTAAAAAGTACTCTGCCTAATCACAGTTACCAGACCTTCCTGAGCAAGATTTTGAACATACAGGTATAAAAGTGTCCTTATCTAAAGCACACAGTTTGCATCCAGTTCACTAAAGACCCTCTTACTGGTTTTATATATATAGTGTGGTGTAAGTGCAGTGGTGCAATGGGTGATGAGCTCGACAAATGGAGGGTCAAATCCTCAAAACCAACCTTATTCAGCCATGATTTCTGCAATTCACATTATATTTCAGTGGTGAACATGAAAAGTGCCATTAGCCCCAGTTAAGTCCTGCTTCTATGAGGAGAGGTGAGCAAATGTATGAGAATCCCCTGGACTGGAGGCTTCTCTGACAGGTTGCTTCCTCCCCTGCAATAATTAGTAGGAGTTAATTCAAGATAAGAATTTGTTCCTATATGATTTTTTAGAAGCAGAGGCCTTCAAAGCCCACACCAACCAGAAATATCCTGCACAGTCATCAACTGTATGATTCACCAGATATAGAAGTTATACAAAAATATCTATGTGGACACTCATTCCCAGACTCGTGACAACCGATCTCCTCCTTTTTCAGAGCACTTACATTGGTGGAATACCCTTTGCCATGTTGTTACCTTGTTCCCTCACAGAAATGAGGACCACCACCCCTCTTCCTGGCTGCTCCTGCCCATTTTCCCTCTCTAAATCTCATACTCCATGCAGTGCCCTAAGCCCTCAAGCACGTTGTCAGCTACGTCGGTCTACAAACAGAATGCGTCAAAAATCAGACACCTTTCCTTAGGTGAATGGAGTGAAGAAGTAGACAAAATGTACCAGCAACTGCTTATAATTTACTCATCTTTTACAAGGCAAATAGACCAAAAGGCTTTTCAGAACCACATTTAGGTTAATCTCAAGGTGAATGCCTTATAATACAACTGTAAAGGTCTGTTAATTTTCTAACCCACTGAACACTCCTGGAAAGTCAGGGTGTACAATGTGGTGCCCTTGTCTTCAGGACTTGGAAGCTGCTTGTCAGAGTTCTGGGTGACAGACCCTTCTCTGCCCTCCTGCTCCACCTAGGGAATGCTATATGGGCAAAGAGCAGTTCCAACAGTGCCCTTCTGTCTGGATTCACTCAAGAGCTCCCTGTAAGAACCACCTGAAGCAGAATGGAGGCAACCATAAGCCCTACAGCAGCTCCTTGCAGAGCTGAGTTGGTGTTGCCCACCAGGCTCTTCTACCCTGCATCCCACACATGACTAAAGGCTGCTGGGTACCACCTCATTCCATACCTAATTATAACCACTTGGGTTATCTGAATACAACAGTTTTTCTACTAACAAAGCCAGGAACCCATTTTCAGATGACGAGAGCAACTCACTGCTTTATGCTGAGGTGAAGTCTTAGGTCAGAGTTTTGTTGCTACAATACACAGATGAGCTCAGCAAAGGTCTTTAAGAAAACAGACCTTCATAGACCTAATTTCAACCGCCACCGAGCTGTTTGTGTCATCATTCTTTCTCATCAGTCAATGCCTGTGAGCTCAGCCGTTTTGCCTCACCCAGTAAGTTACTTCAGATCAGTACTGTCCGGAATATAAATAAGTTTTTTATTTCACCCCATTGTCATTTCTCCTCCTCCAATGGATTCAGAGACCGAGCATCCCACTGGAACAGAAGACAGAAAATCATCTCCTTGTTTGAGTCCGACCACCTGTGCAGCATCTCACTTGCATGCTGATTGCTGCACTTGTGGCACAACCACTGCATTTTCCACTTAATTCGGCAATTTATAAGCATAGCTGAGAAATTAATGCGTGCGTGCTGTATGGCTGCCTGTTTACCCCCAGCTTCTGTTTGGCATTTCCCATATATCTGAAGAAAAAAAAAAACGACTCACAGGACAACAAAAAAAATTACAGGGATAATGAAAGACTGTACTATGAGATACCTACCCAGAATAGAGTGATTAATTCAAATTAGCATAGAGACTTCAGTGGACTGCAGGGACACAATTATTAATGGGAAAAATACTTCATGCTAGAATAACAAAGTAGACTTACTCAGTTCCATATATTACTGCAATTAGAGGGGAAAAAAAAAAAAAGTAGACTGTGCAATATTTCCGTGGAGGCTAAGCTAAAGGTAAATCTATATCAGTCCTTAATGTGCATGTCCTCAGCCCAAAACCTTAGCCCCACCGCTTCCTAGCTCTTCCCAGTGGTGTCCCTGCCATGCCAAGCTCCCCGTGCCCATCCCTGCCCCTACTCCATCCCTGCAGAGACAAGCCAGCCTCTCCCTGATCCAGCAGGTTTCCCTCGGCTTTGTCAAACCTTCTTAAAGGAATGTAAAATAACCGTGGAGAAAGTTCAAACAAACAGGAGCTGCCACATCCATGTTCTGGAAGCGCTTATTCCTGTGTGGGAAGTGCTAGAGTGTGCTACCGAACTTTTGTATCTGTGGAAGCGCAACGCCTTGGGATCATGCCAGCAGTGCCAAAGGAGGAGAATTTCACATCCCTAGTTAGTCTGACTATGAAAACGTTGTGCAGGCTAGAATTTTAGATTTTATTCATGTTCATTGCTCACAGTGTGCCAGTGCATAGCACTGAAATGGGATGAAGAATGTCCTGCTTCCATTGCTTGAATGGATAAACAAATGGAATAGTAGTCTGCACGTGTGCATGTTCAGGTATATACGCTCAGGAGACCTTTGTGTCTTGCACAGGAGTACTGTGACCTGAGGTTTGAGACTGCTTGACATCCAGAAAATGAACAGACTTCGGTCTGTCCAATATCTGGAAAGACTCTGATTCGAAGCACCATGTGCAATCAGGGTTTTTTTACCATGTATTTTTAGCAAATGGGGAAATGGCCTGACAAGAAACTAGAAATTTATATTAATAAGGACCAATCAGTAACTAAAAGCATTCATATGCAATGTTGTTCCCTACAGCAAAAGACAATACCTATTACTTGCCTTAGCACAGTGGAGTCACTGAACTGATGAATAAATAACAACAGCTAACAGAGAGACTACTGTCGATGCTGTATGCCAAAAGAAACAACACACTACATTTGCCAGGAACAAAGACAAAAACAGTACCTTGCATAACATGGTTTGCAAAGTAAAATTTAACTCTGAAGTAATTAGCAAGTGCATGAAACATGTAAACAGAGAAAAAGGGACATCTCTTGTTTCTGCATCCCAGGCTGTCAGCCAGGGATCAGGAGTGTGAACCTGTTTGACAGTGACAAGGCAGCAGCAGAAAGTGTAGCACTGCTCAGCTGGCAGAATTTCATAAAACCACAGCTCTTTCAGAAGGGCAAATTAGCTGTTCTTGTTCATCTTTCTGCCCCTCCTAAAATATGCTGTCTGCGTCCAAATAGAGACGAAGGGACGGAAGACAGCTGGGCTGTCAGGGATCCTGCTAACCCAGATCTGTCAAGGTGAACATGTGAAAGACTTCAATTTTCTATAGACTGGTTGGAGGAGGAAAATGATGTGCTCTTCGTACTAAGCTGCTGCCGTCAGGGAGTCAGTAAGCTTTCTGCAACACCCAGTGGAGTTTGAATATGAAAGATACTCAAATTTTTATGCAGGGCGGGAGGATGCAGCCGTTAGGTTCTCACGTGGAGAGGGTGCTGCTAAGACGAGATATGGGAAAAACATCATGGCTTGGTTTGTTGTGCTGAGGGAACAGCCAAGGTGGTTTCATACTTGGCAGGTTGGTTTTGCCTGTGGCCTAGGAACCCACCCTGACAGCATCAGACTCTCTGAAACAACAAGTTAGCAATTCCAGCAGCTTTGGCTCAGTTTTTCGTCTCTCTGTGGCAGAAATGACTTTAAGGATGGGTATTACAGGTGCTGGTGTCCTCTGGGGTGAAGCGTTAAAATGGGGAAACACGTCTGTTTCATCTGGTCACTGAAGAGCTGATGGAATTTTAGTTACATGTTGGAGTTCTAGGCTTCTCCTAGAGATATAACTTCAAATTCTGAGAATATTTTCTAAGGAACATTACTGAAGGTAAAATTTTGCACGTTTTTCTAAGATTCATGCACAGACAGCAGCACAGTGGTACAGGTACCACTCCAGAAAGATAAGAATCTTACTAAAATAAGAATTTGTGAATATCAAAAGAAGACAAGACCAGACTGCTAAATCCCATCCTGACAATATGCTCAGCAGATATCTTTTCTAGATAATCCTAGTCAATACTAGGATGAGTTAAGAGGGTACTTAGAGAAAGCAATAGGTGTTTTCAAAATGGATGGGCCATTAACAGCAGATAATTGAATGCTTGTGGTTAAGAAGTGCCACTAAACCCAATAGAAGCTGCACATACATCTGAAACCAACACATGTTTTTGACAGACACCAGATAAGCAACAACAACAAAACCAGCAACAAAAAAAACCATTCATTTACAATACAAAAATTAAAATACAAAAGGAGGCTCAAATATTTTTTAGCATAGTCAAACTTTTCCCAAAGTGATTAAAAGCTTGGGTGAAATATGTGGTTCACTCCCTTTAGTGCTGCTTCATAAATAGTGTCTCCCTTCCCTCAGGTCTGGTCTGGGGAAACACAAAGCACTGGGTTATGTCTCAAGAGATCTGAGATGGGGAAGTTGTAGTTACGTGTGTCTGCAATAAATTTTCCTTTTCTGTCTACCACTTAGTGTTGAGGGATGTATGTGTGTATGTATGCATATATATTTTCAAAGAGTTTGGGTTAAAATTCAATATCCTTTGGGTCACTGAACTTCGTTCCCATACAAGGAGCAAAAAAACTGCTTGTACATCAAGGTATTCCTGCTTGTTCGAGAGTTTTGACATCCTCCAGACCAATAAATGGGGTCTGTCAAGGGTTTTATATGGCTTAATAATTTCACATGGGGAAATGAGAGGATTCTCACTGTAAGCTGACTAAAGTGGTTGCTGGAACACACACCTCAGGCACATGATGGCAGATAGATGAAGATCACCTTTCAGATGCATTTAAATCCAGCCAGTGTTATAGGTCCATTTTTGTTGCCTGGAGAGCATCTTAATGCATGTGAGCAAACTCCAGATAAAGTCTCAGTGGTATCTAAGTGCAGTAATTGTCCATCTTGCTGTAATGAACAAGTACAGTGATGTGCCGCAGTCAACACAGAGCAGCTTCTCATTGATTTATAGAAAAACATTCCATTTGGGGGGTGCATGTTTGTGCCTGTAAGACCATAGCAGTAGATAAAGTCAAAACCAAGATTTCATGGACTTTTTTCATGCCTTGAATTCCC
>NW_010236897.1:0-406 GCF_000690775.1 Eurypyga helias
CTTGCAGCCGGAGCATCTCATCCTGTGCTTGTCACAAGGAGTCTTTCGGTTGTTTCTGTGTTCTGCCCAGGTATTTCTGCTCCTGCACCAGCTGGAGCTGACCTGCAGTTTCAGCCCGTGCCACCCCAGCTTGGCTTTCTTGCGGAATCATTATTCCTCAGTTTTACTTGGCTTTCGGACGAGCTCTCTCTGAGCATCGGCTAACAACGGAGCTGCTCCGAGTGCGCTCCTCACGGAACAATCCTGGAACAGCTTGGGTTTGTTATGCCCAGATTAGAGCCTGTTACACTGTGGGCGGACTCGCTCGCACAACCCCGGCTCCCTGCAGTAGCTGGGCACTGCCAGCTCCGGGGAGGAAGGCGGCACGGAGCTCCCAGCCGCTGGAAACGCCCCTGAAGTGGCCAGG
>NW_010236897.1:430-2772 GCF_000690775.1 Eurypyga helias
AATTGTGGTGTTTGGGTGGAAACAATTGGTAGGTTAATTCCTGGAGCTCACCCTGCTAGAAGCTCATGAGGGCAGGCGCCAGGCTTGGGAGCAGGGGGAGAAGCCGCCGGGGGGACAAATCACCCCCCTGGTGCATATGGCCCAGCTGTGTTCCCACCCTGAGCCCCAAATCCAGGGGGGGTGGGCAGGCAGGGACTGTGGGAGCTCTGCCAGGGAGGCAGACGGATGGAGAGGCAGCACCTGGGAGGCACAAAGCGGGTGCCATCAAGCTGCCCATCGCCCCGGGGATGCAGAGGGCTGGGCGAGCCAGGCTGCTGGCAGAGCCTGGCCGTGCCCTTGGCGTGCCGTGTCCCTCGGCCCCACAGACTGTGGGAGCAATGGGGTGAGCTGAGGACAGCCCCAGAGCCGCAGTTCCAGAGGGCTTGAGCTTCTCCGTTAGCACTGTCCTGTCAGCTTGGGCTTAACAGGCTGCAGATGTCTGTCTGTCCATCTGCTCATGCGGGACCGCAGGGCGTGCGCGTGGTATGGCTCCCCATGAGCCGGCTCTTCCCACGCAGCGTGGCCCCGGATGCCGTCCTGGCCTCGCTGGGGCACGTCCAGCCTTGGAAAAAAAACTGGGGCTGGTCCCTGGGTCTGCTGGGTTGCAAGGGAGCCTTTTGGGTCCCTCCGCTTGCTCCAGCAGTCCGGCACAGCTCCTCCTTTCTGGGAAGCGCAGCGTGGCCGCCTGGCACCCCAGTGTAGTGCAGACAGGGACGCTGCGGGAACACCCTTATCCCACATGCGTGGGGGTATTGGGAGATGCACGAGGCAGGTCTGGAGGTGTGAGCTAGAGAAGATTTGGACCCCATCATCGCCCCAGTCCATGGATAGCCAAGGTTCCCAAGCTGCTCCCTGGCTCCTCTCCATCCCCTGGCTCCTCTTGCTCACCTGAAGCCTTGGGGCTGCTTTGTGGGGTGCTCTGCGTCCCCAAGGCCAGTGTGAGGATCACCCCGTGCTTGCTTGTTCTGGGGAGATGAGTGGTGTTTGTGAGGTGCTGAGTGGTACCCTCTTCCACCTGGGAAGGAGGGCTCTGACGGGAGCAGGGAAGGGTGGCAGGAGAGGGGTCCGATGAGCCCGACCCCGCCAATACGGCGAGGAGCCGAGCTGCCGCGTGGTCACCAGGGAGTAGCCACCACGCCAGGTCGGGCAACGCCACCACAACCGGCCGAGCAGCTCCCTGGCCCAACAGCCCCCGGGGGCACGTGGCAACAACCTCGCTAACAAGGGCAGCACCTTCATCCCCATCTTCCCGGTTTTCACGGGCAGGGTGTGGGGCGGAGAGCCCCGGGGGCAGCTGGCAGGACCCACGCAGCTTGCTCCCCTTAGCAATCACTTTGGAGCTTTCCCAGGCTGGTGAGGAGCAAATCACATGCCCATTTCCAAACAATGGGTCCGCTTCCGTGCAGGAAGCAAGGTCGGATTTGTTCTCCCTGCTTTGCCCCCTCCGGCCAGTTATAAAGGGGCCAAGCCATTGTCTGAACCATTTCCATGACTCAGTCACCAGTATCCTGCGATGGAGAGGCTGGAACTCGCAGCCAGCACCAAGCGGGAGGCACCAGCTCCTGCGGCCAGCGGCACCGCCGGCTCTGCAGCAGGGTGGGGGGCTTGGGAAAAGGAAGGCGAGCGCTGGCCGTGCCTTTCCCCTTAGTGCCCCTTGCGCTGGCGGCAGCGGGATCTTTGCCCCCACCAGCTTTCCTGGTCCCTCCACCCATTGTCCTGGCTTCCTTCTGCTGAGGGAAGCAGAAAGCCAGGGATTGCAGGGTGGGAGCAGCCCTGGATGCTCGCCTGGGTGCAGCCAGGTAGGGAGGGATGGAGCAGGCCCCGTGCAAGCCCATCTGAAGGGACAGGGACAGTCCCTGTGCCATCATGTCCATCCTGACACCTTGTGCCCGTGGTCCCAGGGATGCCCAGCACGCCCTGGGGATGCCCGGTGTGGGGTGATGACACGTGGGGACGGTCAGTTGGGCTGCCATCTCCCGGCACCCATCTGGGAGGTGATGCTGCACCCAGGGGACCGCAGTGTGGCTAGCCCCTGGGGGCACCTGCCAGGCACAGGTCAGGGAAAGCCACCACGGCCACCGTGGCCACTGGGGATGGGGAGGAAGGAAGGGAAAGTGAAAGTCCGTGGCCGCTGCTCTGGCCTGGCTGTTGCTATGACGACCTGAACAAAGCTCCCGCTCCCTCTTTTTTGGCTCAGTTGTTCGGGTCCTCAGCCCCTTTGTTAATTGTTTCCTTGTCCAGTTTGGGGGATGCGCCTCCCGCCTCCTCCTGCCCCTGGAGCAGCTCAGGGGGCCTCGCTGGGG
>NW_010236897.1:2797-3967 GCF_000690775.1 Eurypyga helias
AGCCTGAGGAGGTCTCTGTGAGCTCTCCTGCGCGCTCGGCGCTCGCTTGGCCACCGATAACCATCTCCCTCATGTAACCTCGCTGGGTCTTCCCCCCCGAGCTGGGGGTGGGAGCGTTGGCAGCGATTAGAGAGAGGCCAGTGGCTTTGGTGGGTGCATGTGCCTGCCTGTGCTTGGGGGGCAGCTGGCTCCCCCCAACTCCAGTGGGGCTGAGGGGGGTTGGGGGGGAGGCAGCTGGTGCAGGAGGAGCTGCCTTTGCATCCTGCCCTGCTGCGTGTCCTGTACTTGCTTCACGGCCTCGGGAATGCTGTGTCCTCTCAGCGCCTCAGTTTCTCCGTCTGTGAAATGGGAACGTGCATCTCTGAGCTCATTCGGGGGAGCTGTGGGTGCAGCCCACTCGCTGCCTTCGGCTTCCAAATGCTGGCCTGCCTCGTGTTTAATCCTCCTGGTGAAGATGCCAGGCAGGAAACTCTCCCAGATAACTTCTTGCCTGGCTCTGCCCAGCTCCACTCATTCCTGTGTGATGGGCACGGGGCAAGGGGGTGCTGTGTGTCGGGCGGATATGGGGTGTGGGTGCCCAAACTCCTCCAGAAACCCCATGTTCCTGCTGTGGTGCCTGGGGAAACAGGGGGTCCCGGGAGCCTGAGCTCTTGTCTTCTGCTCCTGGGACCGGGTGAAAACAGTGTTTGGAAAAACAAGAAATTCGCATGGAAGAAAATGACTGTGTGGGGGAGGAAACAGCTTGGAGTCAATGGGAATTTTCCTTGTTGGAAAAACGTAAACAGTTCTCCTGCGATGTTGACATAACATTTTAAAGATTTCATTATACAAAAAAGACTGTTTGTCAACATTTGTTTGTCCAAAGCAACCTCCTCCCTGTCCAGCTGGAGCCCTGCTTTGCTCCCAACGAAGCGTTGTTTTCCTTCGGGAAGGTGGGCGACGGCATTCCCAACGGAGTCAGCGGTGGGATGCAGGATGCGGGGCATGGGGTGAGCTCCTCGGTGTCCAAGGGGAGCACAGGCTGTGCCAGGGCCCCCCCCTTTATCTCTGGATGCTCCCGAGCTCCCAGCCGGGTTGGGAGAAGCATGTGGCCCCCCCGCCCATGTGCAGGGACGCTGTCTGTCTGTCTAGAGGGCAGCTGGCTGCCCGCTGCCCCCCACCAGCTCCATC
>NW_010236898.1:0-14452 GCF_000690775.1 Eurypyga helias
CTGTGATTCTATGATTAGGTCAGATATGCTCCTTACGTTTTCCAGGATGGTTCCTAATCTCTGCGTCCTGCTATTTCTCTCCCCCCTGGGCAGCCAAGACAGCAGTAGCAGCTTCCTGTATCTCCTTGTATATGGCAGCTGGGTCAAGAAGAGGCTGTATCTTTCACAGAGACAAATATACTTGTTCTTCTCACGTTGCTTGTCTCTGCAGGCATTGTTTCAGGACTTTCAGGCTGTCTGTGAGCTGGGATCCATCTGACAGACCCTCTATACTCAGCCTGAGATGGAGCTGCCCGTTTTGGACATTTTCAGGGTGTCCTCTGCTCTGCTGCCAGTCTTGCCTCATTCCTGGGGAGGCTGTTAGCACTGCTGGGGCTTCCAGACTTTGCGTGTGAGGTTTAAAACCACCTGAAAGGTGTTCTTGCTCTCCCCTGCTTCTGACATATTCTTCACCTATCCTTGCTGTCAGGGAGGATGGGTTTGGTTTTGCATTGTCTGGAATGGCTGGATTTTCAGAAAAACAGGGCTGGTTTACTGTGTCTTGAAGCTCTGTGTTATTAATAATTGCTGCCCAACATCCTTGTACTTTTGAGGAAAAAACCAGAAGTGGGGTGGGAGGGGAGAGGATGGTCCTTGAGGTACTGTTAGGGTTTGAAGTTAAATCATGCAATTCTACAATTGTCAAAACACACATCTGTGTTTACCAAGTATCTTGTGTCTTCAGTACAGTTTTCAAAAGGGCTCTTCTTCCAGTCAAGCTGCCTGGGCTAATTTCAACACGTATTCAGTGTCCTAGATGAAAGTACTGCTGATGAATAATGGCCTTCACAGAGCCTAGGATGGATAGCAAGTTAAATTTTGTGTAGTTCAGAGATTCCTATTTATGACACTACTTGCTGCTTTGTTGCTTACTTGCAGCACTTTAAAAAAAAAAAAAAATAAAAATAAAAGAAAAAACCAACAGAAAACACCCAAAACCCCCACAAATACCATTTGTTAGCATAGTTAATAGGCTTTTGAAAATAAATGAAACCAAGTCTGAAAATTCAGCAAGAGCTGCCTCACATGAGACAAACACTGACACATTAACCTAACTGCTTGCTCTGTATTGAAAGTGCAGCACACATTCACACAAAACCTTGCCACAGCTCCTTACTGGAGCTGTAGGTTACAAGAGGATGGAATATTTTATAAGAGGAATCTAGAGAAAATGAGAAGAGTACATGACCATGCAGTGGTTGGTGATAACTGCTCCCTTCAGCTCCATGCTGCGCTTCAAAGCAAACAGCTACCCCCTCCCAGCAGAAAGCAGCACGATTGCTGAGCAAGTGTATGCCTTGGAGCCCACTGTTCCTGTTACAGTAGGTGTCGTTATGATGTATTATTTCATTGTGAGGCTTAGAGTTGTGTGTTTGTTTCCAAGAACTGCAGTAATTGTGGCTTGAGAAATATTTGGTGTTTTTATTAATAATTGCAACAATTATTCCCCTTGTCTGATTCATCCCTAGCCCTCTCTAGCAAAGAGGAGTGAGGGATATCCCCCCAGCCTTCTGGTCTGGGTTAAAACATATCCCTGTGTCAGGGGAGGTGCAGCCTGACAACTCTGCCAAGGAAACTGAACATGGTTCTCTCACACGCAGACAAATTCTCGGTGTGTTAAGTTACTGCTTAAAAAGGGACTGGGAACATCACCACTGCTCCTGCTGTGTCCTCTTTCTCCTCTAGCTATGATTAGTCAGAGTCAACCACGAGAGGAAGGGACGCAAGGGTAGTAGGTACGAGGTCTTGGTGGGACATGGTGCGAGCAAGGTATTAGTTAGTTGGTGACATCAGGCAGTGGGGTGAGGTAGCTGAGGTGTTTTTCATGGCTAGATGAGTTACCTTGTGTCAGCTGGGCTGGTAAATGATTACCTGTGAAATACAGGGTAAAATGCATGACCTTGTATCTCTCTGCCAAGGGAGAAGTCCCCACTGCCAAGACAGAATGACCGAGAATAAACTTCACCAAGCATCTTTCCCCTCACGCTTTCAATGAGTTATCCTAAACTTACAGGAAAATACTGAAATGAGTCTTATTTGTATGTAGCTTCATAAAAATTGGCCTTTGGTACAGAGAAATTTCTCTCCTCCCATATTAAGGAAATCCTTTATTGAATTTGGGATTTATTTTAAATTCTTGCCAATACAATACATTGTCCATCAACCTGAACCAACAAAGTATATTCATGCTAAAGTCAGGACAGTTATGTTTGTATTTCCCGTGGTTTAAAAAGAAATTTCGTGTAACTCAGCAGGTCCCAGCTGCTCCTGCTCTGTGCTTTAACTGCTAATGCCACAGCCCCATGATGCTCCCTGAGTTGCAGCAGTAAAGCCATTTGTGAGCCTGGGCCATGAACCCTATTGTAAATTGATTTTTTAAAAAAAGCAGGGGAGTGGGGTGGGAGAGAGCAGAAAACCACCCAGCAAGACCTGCTATTTCTTTTGCCTCCTGGAACTAGAGAGTTTCATACTCCTATACAAAGTAAATGTCCCATGGGCAGTAGAGGATTTTCAATTCAGTGACTTTTTACAACCACCCCAGACTTGCTTTCCATAGAGCACAAGAAACCAGGCATTCAAGGAGTGAGGCAATAAAGAATTAGGGAGGAGGTCACAAAATCTGAAATGAAATGTCATTGTGGGGAAATGATCAAAGCATGCACCCAGGAAAAATAGATGTAGACCGCCTAAAACAGCTGTGCAATTCTTCGGGGACTCAGTGGAGTTTTCGCTGGATCTATGTTGCAATTGTTCTCATGGTTTGTGCTTTGTAAATCCATAGCTTGCTCTAACTTGTAGTGGTGTGAACTTGATGAACTGCTGCTTGGGTCATTTGATAATTATTTTAGTAATTTGAACTTGGTGTTTCACCCTCCCCCCCACCCCCACTCCCCTGATAAAATATAACTGAAAAACGACACTGCAGATTCTTCTACAATACAAATTTAATCCCATAGATCTAAAGTAAAGATGAGAACTGAATAATGAACACAGAAAATATACTTGAAAGAGATTAAAAGATTAAACAAATAGTTTTCTATAGAAATTATTTTTTTAAAACCTTGTGGAATGTGATAGAAAACTGAGGTGTAGCAATGTGCTTGTGACCATCAAAGGAGTGCAATCTGAAGGGCTTAAGTGCACTCTGGAGGATTTTTTGAATGGGAAATTTGCAGGTCACTTTCCTCTTGGTGATGCAGTCTCCTCCACTTTTCTTCTTGTCAGCTGTTGAAGGAGTGGCTCTCGATCCCAGATCTATGAATGTGTTTGATTTGCATCCCTGCTCCAATTTCCCAGCTGTTACTTGAAAGCTGTTTTGAGGTTTGGAGTATCTTCTCTCCCTCACTTGTTGAGTCCACAAAGGCCTCCAAGAAAACTAGGAGATTTGCCAAAACATACAGGGTCAGAGGGAGTCCCCAAAACCATGGCTGCCCTTGCAGAAACAGCAAGCTTGGCAACTGCAGCCTGGTAGTCCTGGGAAGCAAAGTCATTTGTTTATCCAAAGAATCAAGAGCAGCTCCATGAATCTGTTTTACATGGGTAGGACTTGCAGCTTGTCTCAGTCGTGTCAGTGGCCCCATCTCAGTAGTATCCAAATCACTCACCCTAAAAAATCACAGGCACAGCATTACACTCGCTTTTGAACCTTCCCCTCATTTCTCTTGGATCCTGCAATTGCTCCTGTCCCTGCCAGAATGTTGAACGTTTATTGGACCAAACAAACTGGAGAAAAACAGGAAAAAGAATGTAGCGGTGGTGTTCTGTAGTAGGACTTCTGATGTGTTAGACACCAAAAACCTCAGTGGGTAAGCATGCCGTCTTTCAGTTGAGCCTTACAGTGTGTTAGGGTTTGGGAGCTTTTGAAACTAAGGGGTAAAAATAGATGGATTCAAAACAATATGAAAATAGTCACCATTCTCTTTCCATGCAGTCATAGGATTAGTTGAAAAGACAGCTTGGTGTCCAGCCCTGTCCTAGGATCACAACCTCTGTTAATTATCAGTAGTAAGGCTGTGTTAAATTGTGGTTACAGCAGACGTGTGCCATCTGAAAAAAACTGTGCTGTGTCCCCCCTTGGAATGCACTTGATGGATTATTTCAGTTTCTGCTTTTGAAACTATTTGAAAATAGCCAGCAGGTTGAGGATATTTTGGAGGCCAGCAGGTCGAGGGAGGTGATTCTCTCCCTCTACTCCATTCTCATGAGATCCCCACCTGTAGTTCTGCATCCAGCTCTGGGGCCCACAACATAAGAAAGTTATCAACTGCTTAGAGCGAGACCGGAGGAGGCCACAAAGGTGATCCGAGGGCTGGAGCCCCTCTGCTATGGGGACAGGCTGAGAGAGTTGGGCTTGTTCAGCCTGGAGAAGAGAAGGCTCCGGGGAGACCTTATAGCACCTTCCCGTGCCTGAAGGGGCTACAAGGAAGCTGGGGGGGACTTTTTACAGGGGCCTGTAGTGACAGGACAAGGGGAAACGGGTTTAAATTGAAAGTGGGGAGGTTTAGATTGGATATCAGGAAGAAATTCTTCCTGGAGAGGGTGGTGAGGCACTGGGACAGGTTGCCCAGAGAAGCTGTGGATGCCCCATCCCTGGAAGTGTCCAAGGCCAGGCTGGATGAGGCTTGGAGCAACCTGGTCTAGTGGAAGGTGTCCCTGCCCATGGCAGGGGGGTTGGAACTAGATGATCTTTAAGGTCCCTTCCAACCCAAACCATTCTGTGTCTCTATGAAAAGTGAAAACATTATTATACCTTCCTGCCTGCTCTATCACCTAGCTGGCTTCTTGCCCAAGCAGTGCTAGTCTGTTTAGTCTGTCTGTGGTGGTTACTAGGTGTGTGCATCTCACACATCATCTTCTCACATTTATTCAGGTACAAAAGACTCATGGTAACTACTAGTAAATATGGACCTTTACATGATTACAACTGTGCTGGTATAGAAGCCCATCCACTGTCATCTTCCAGAGACTCTGTTATGATCTGAGAGGTGTTGCACCTTCCTTCTTTTAGGCAATATTTTAACTTTATCTGCCCTTCTTAGGTGTATCCTATTGGTTTTATGTTTACCAACTCCTAGTACAGACCAATTATCCTCTTACTCATAATTTAACTGAGTTACATATACATACACACACACCTTCTCCTCCCCTGTGCTAAGGAATATTGCACATCTATTTGATAATTTTGAGTTGGCCTTTTGTATTTTATAGCATGAGAAAACAGGCCATCCAAATATCATAGTAATTAGTCTTGCAGCATTTCTTATGTAGAAAAATTAGTTTGAGGCTCATGGGATGGCATGCACCTTGGAGCATTTGTGTCTTTAATGCATTAAGATACTTCTTAACTTAAAACCAAAATATAATCCATGTGCTGACATCACTTACTTCTAACTTACTGTATCTAGCCAGACTATACTGAAATAATACATAAGCCTTTAGGAGCCCATGGAAAGGGAGTGAGATCACAGGAAATTCAGCCTACATTCAGTCAGAACCTGGCCCCAGTTTACTTGGTTGGTTCACAGACTCTGGAGAGCTGGCTCAAACTGTGGCTGATGAACACTGGGTACTATTACCCATCTATAAATTGCTAAATGAAAGGGCAATTTTTCTCTTCCCTCTGTGAAGTTGTTAGTTCTTCAGCTCTGTGACACCTTTTTTGGACCTCCTCTGTATGTCATTGGTGAAAATGGGAGAATTGTGTACAGGAAAGCTAGAAGAGAAATTTTAAAGCTTAAGGTTGATCTTAAGAGCTGAATAGGAAGGTAAGGTGGTAAATTGGGAGAAACAAGAAGTGACCTGTATCACCAAAGCCTCTGGGTTTAAATGTCAGGAAGTTACGTGTTCTCCTCCTTGCTGTGCCGGTTCAGACCTTTCATTGGGAAGTAAAATCAGTCTAAACTGTTCCCTTCTGTCATTGTTGGTCCCAGATCCTCCTTCCCACATTGTCCTTCCTCCACTCACATGCACACATTTTTCTCAGTTTTCAATCTGTTGCAACTCAGAGAGGGGCCAGAATCAACCCTTTAAATTCTTTTGCAGTATGGTTTGTGGAGGCGGTTCCTGATCCCAACCCGTACATGCTTGAGCTGGGAAGAGTGACATTGTGGAGCAAGGCTGGGAACTCCCTTAGCTGGCACCAACTTCACAGGACAAGGCCTGTGGACTGGTGCTCTGAATTAACACCTACCCCTGGGAATGTTGGTTTATGTTCTGTCCTTACTTTCCCTCTCCCTAAAGCCAGAAGATCTTGCACATGTCCAACCATCTCAGAGTTGTTTGGGGGATTAAATAACTAATACTGCTCCAGGCCAAGATTTCTCAAACTGATACTAGGCTTTTAAAATTGACTTGCACTCAAAGGGTCTCCAAAATAAGGCTCTGAATTTTAGAAGTGTAACATGTTTGACAGTGGTTGTATTGAAATAAATAGATTTATGTTCACTTCCAGAAGCCTGGACGTAGTTAAAAAACCCCTACATTTCCTGATCATTGCAGCTTTCGTGGATGGTTCCAGTTTGCCCCATTATATGCCCAAAGCCATACACCTTTAAAAGTGAACTTTTCCATCTCTAATGAGAATAGTGATCGGAATCGTCCCAGCACTCTCCTTGTTCCCATGCTCCTGCTTCTTACCGTATCCAAACCAAATAAAGATTTTAATGAGGATTAAACCCAAATCAACCTAAAACCTCCATTTTTTCTTCTTAAAAATATGTGGTTGGATTAATCTGAAAGACTGTTGTCTCTTTTGCATCCTCATTACACAGTTTATCAACTTCTTGAGCTGTGCTTGTAGTTGTGGGTGTAGACCAAGAATGGAAAACGCAATCGTCAAGGTGTCCGAAAAATTTAAGATTGTAAGGTGATTCCCATTTTCCACACAAACCCTGCTGTAAGACTCATGATGAATGTCTGGAAGTATTTGTTTTTGACAATGAGATATTTTTCTTTCTAATAATGAAAATGATAACTAATATTTTACTTAGCAGAAAAAGGGTCTACCTGACTTACCAGGCAGGAGAACAAGTTGTTTAAACTTGCAGAGGAAGGGAATACATAGCTCATACCTTGCACTTCCATCTGCTGCCTTTACTTCGGTGAAGCGTGTGTTTCAGGTGACAATGTTTGGTCTTCTGATTCCAGGAGTGGGGAAAAAGTTCAGTGGTGTCTCGTCAAGAGGAGCGCGCATGAATAAAAAGAATGGATAGGCCTTAAATGTCTGGTTTCTATTTCTGTTACCATATTCGGAAGCATTTTGGTTATAAAATGCAAGCACATCCTAGAGAGTGCAGCAATTTTATCCAGTGTAAAAATTAGAGCCAACTAATTACTTCTAAGCAGTGCTGGAGTCATCTTAATGCAGGTCAATAATTTACACCTATTGGAGTGCAAATATCAGAGCCTAAAAAAAGGAGAGAAAGTTTTTGTAGAATGTTACCCTCTTGAAATGGCTGTCCTTAGTCTTTTCTCCTCTGAAGAGCCGAGGAGTGGGAGATTAGCCAGAGTAGTCAGCAGAAGAGACGTAGCTATGTAGGTCAGGCTAGGGCTGAGGTACCGTGACGTGACGTCACGCCGGAGCTTAGCACCCTACAGCTGCGAGTGAGATGTTCCCACATGGGGGGAAGTAGCCAGCTGTCCTAGCTGGTCCTCGGCAGAAAATCAGAGAGGGACATTCATGTGTTTATCACTGTACTTTGGAAAAGGAGCAGCTGGAGCTGGTATGGCACATTTTCTGTTTATTTTCCTCTTGTCCTATTCCGTTGTTTCTTAAAGCATCTTTTGTACAGCTGCCCAATATATCCTTTGCAAGTGAGAAAGATTAGCTCATCTGAGTGCTGCACAGTTTAATTTTCCTAGGTTTTTAGGAAGATATTGGAGCCAATGGTTATTAGTGACTCCTAACATTTTAATTCACGTCCTGTTACTGCCAGTTGGAGATCAACAGAAAGATTACACAATGAAATAACTCATTTCAAGGGTATTTAAGCTCCTAAATACCTTTTCCAGGCTTTCAGCTGTGTCTCAGCTTCCCATTTACAACAGAGATTCCCAACTCAAATGAGTTACAAATCTGTGATAAGGTATGAAACACATGATTATTATAGAGGGAGGGGGCATCTGAATACAATGCATAGCAGGGGTCTTGGAGACACAAGGTTATCTCCTTGTGTGTGTCTCTACTTCTTCCTTACTGAGAATCTTGCCAGTTAAAAAAAAAGAAAAAAAAAAAAAAGAGAGAGAGAAAGTACCATGCCTGGACAGTTCATTATGCCGTTAAACTGTCTAGATTTTTCTTGCGACTAATGTTTTACAGATTTTATAGAAAAAAGCAAAGTCTTTGTCATCTCCATGGTTCTAAGAATAATTTGATGATTTAACTCCTTGGAAATATCTTTTCTTTTTCATCTGCTCATTTCCTCAGTCCTACTTTATGAGAGAGAGATATTTTTCAAAAATATTCCAAGAAATGAAGCAATGCAGGACAAATGACTGAGTTTTTGTAATGTAGCGATGTGTTTCTTTGGGAATCCTTGAAGCAGATGAAGTGATAGACAGAAATGTTTCACTGTAGCTTCAGCCTGGAGAACTTGTCATTTCAGAGCAGCTGGAGCGTTGGCACAAGCTCCCATGTTACGTTTTTCCTTTAACCCATTGATGATTTCTCCCCCTGCCAACTTATTCCATTCTTTGGCTTAAAATGAAAATAAGTAAATCCACTACACACCTAGAAAAGTACAAAGCTCTTGTCCTTACCTCATTCAAGTTTCTATTCACACTGATAAAAATAAATTAATTTGCTCCAACTAAGAATATACCCTTTAATCCATTGTCCAATTACTAAAATGGAATATTCAAGATTTTCTTATTACCTAAGGTTCAGATGGACTTAAGTGCAAATGTACCATAAATCTCTCTTACTTCCCCACCCTCAGCCAACGTCTCTTATTCCAAGCTTTCAACTCATCTTGGTTTTGTGGATTAGAGTTGATGAGAAAGTACTCTTTCCAGCTGAGAGGCATGTTCCATGCTTTTTCTCTAAATATTTTCCATGATTTTTTGGTGTGTGCTTTATACCCACTTTGTTCAAGTAAAAATAGTATGAAATAGTGTAGTCATGCAACCTGTCTGGGGTTAGATTAGTTTCAGGGATTTCTTGCCCAAATTATGTCCTGCAGGTGAAAACGTTTCATCCCAAATGAAGGACTGATCTTCATTTCATATCAGTATGTTCCCCACTGCCGGTTGAGGATCCAGTAAAAAGCCATGGCTTTGGAGGAGACTAGAAGCCTGCCTAAACCACTCAGGACTGGGCTGCTGTTCCTCTAAAGTCTGGTTCATTTTGTGGGATAGAATTTAAACAGCACACATTAACTCCAGTGCATCCGCTGTATTGAAGAGGAAAAGCATGCAACCATGCCCACCATTGCTCATTATTAATGATCATGTCTGTGTTTCTTTGCACCTCTGTCAGCTAGTTTTTGAAGCTGAACGTGCCTAATGGGCTTATTTAAGGGAGGAAAGATGACAATAAGGTATCGGAGAGAGCAGATCCGTGGAAAAATAATGATGATGGAAAACATGGTGAGTGGAAGGAAAGCAGTTTGTAAAAGCAAAAGGATTAGAGACTTTTACTCTCTTTTCTTTTTTCCCTCCAGAGGGTGGGGGAGTGTGTCCCTCAGATTTTCTGTGCGTAAGTTTTTTTTCCATTTCAAGACCAAAAAGGACCCTTGCAGTAAGCCAGTCCGATTTCCTTTGTAACATTAGCCACAAAACCTCCCCAAATGAAGCCTTAATCAAAACAATGTGCGGAGGAGAGGGCAAAAGGAGCCACACTGTGAAAAATCAGCTGTTCCTTCTAGGCGAGATGTGCGTGCTTCGTGTAGTTGGCATATCCTAATGCTTGAATTTGGTGCAGCTGCGGAGACCTAGCAGGGGAGCTGCCACTCAGTCAGGATGATGGCCGCGTGCTGAGGCAGTGAGACAGGAGGTGGCAAGGTAAGGGTGGTTGTCTGGGGTGCAGCCACCTAGGGCTGGGTTGTCCCTTCTGCATGTGTGTGCGTAGGTCTGTTTACTTTCTTTAGTAACAAGAGGCATAAAATTAAGTCATTGTACAGATAAAGTCATGGTGTGCTTAGATCTTGGCAGTTGCGTGCGATTCTGGGCCAACCCAACTCAAACAGGCAGCAGAACTGGAATAAAAATGGATGAGTGTAACAAGGGTTATCCCAGGTATGAGATGTCTTCAATACAACGAAGAGTAAATAGACTCGGACTTAGCAGGTTTGATAAGAGAGGTGATGTGGGGAAGCAGGTCTGTGAATTCAAGTATGGTGCAGAGAAAATGAATGGTGGATACCTCAACGATTTACGTAGTTGCAATATTTCCGTATTAAACTAAAAAGATTGTAGTGAAATTATGGTGTACAAGCTTTAAGCAAAAGTGAAGAATGTCTTTTTTTTTCCCTCACACACAAAACTTAGGATCGTATTCCCATAACTCATTGTTGTGGGACATAACTGTAAACAATTCTTTCAAGAATTGTTTTACAAGACCATGAAGGATAGGCCTAGTAGTGATTACCAAATGCTGTGGATCAGGATGCAATCGGCAGATGCCCCCTGAAGCATTCATTTGCTGGTAGCTAGGAGAGCACTGTAAGCACAATTACTTTGTGGCAAACACTATATAAATATTTGTTATATTTCATGGATCTTTTACCCTGAATTTCTACTGTTTGTACTTTTAAAACAGGACATTGGGCTAGACGGATTTTTCAGTTGAAACAGTACACTAGACCTTATGTTTCAGGATCTAGGGAAACTACTTCATATACATTTCAGAGCCTTCCCACTGCTTTTTCCCCCAAGAAAGAGGTGAATTTTCCTCATTTTATGAAAATAAGGCTGAAAAATCTTCTTTTCATTTCCTTTCAGTGAATTAATCTGTACAATGCTCTCTATTAAAAAAAACCAGTAGTGAGGCTCAGAAACTTGATTCTAAGTTATTGCATGAAACTTGCCAGTCCTCAAGGCCTGTTGAATACTTGTTTAAAGTAGATTTTGCAAAGTTAGGAGCGTACTGGCAACTTGCTTTCAAAAATGAGACTTTTCAGCTGTCATAGGAAAGCTTCATGAATCTTTCTTTGTGCTGCCTTTGATGGCCTGAAGGGTTAAAGTTAAGAGAGGCCAGGGAAAGTCCTGGGAAAGCACTGTGAGCTGTTGAATTTGCAGGGTATTTTGAGAAATATGTGTGCAAAAAGAAGTTTAAGTGAGGGGGAAAAGTATGAGCTACCTGAGTAGATGAAGTACATCTTTTTGGCTGCAGGCATAAACTGTATCTTGTCTTAGAACCCAGGCACTCTGTTGAACCTTCTTATTCTGAATAAGCCCAAAGCAATGCCGTAAGAATTCAGCAGTGAGTCGTCCTGATATGGTGAGAATTTGGTCCCCCAGGTGAAGGTCTCCTCTTGGTGCCCAGCAGCCCGTCCCGTTCTGCCTTTCCCATTTGAGATGGGACAGTATTTCCCCTGCCCTCGCTGTAGTAGTTCTTTTAAAGTCCATGAAGCGCATGCCCATGAAGCACACAAAAATTGCAGGCGTGGACATGAGTGCCACTTCTATGCCAGGGCTGCAGCTTCTCTATCGATACTGACAGAGCACGCAGAGTGACGCGGAGGGGTGTGCAGTGCCAGCAGCTCATGCAAATTAAATATTCAGTCCCTCTTATTTCACTTGTGTCAGTGATTTCCTCAGCCAGGCTTCAGTGGTTTTAAAAGTGCAAAGCCGCTGCTTTCTTCATCGCTTGCAGGGCCGCTGGGACCTGCGCTCAGCGTGCTCCATGGGAGTCAGCAGCTGCTTAAATCAGGGAAGGCATGTGGCTGATTGAATCGCCTGTCATATGGATTCATGGAGCTCGAAGGTCATTTCTTCGTGGCTTGGAAGTGATTTTCTTTGGATGAAAAATATAAACCAAGAAATTAAAGATGACATCTTTATTAAGAAAAATGTAAAAATAATCAATAAAGACAGGGTTTTTTTAATAATTCCAGTGGAGGAAAAAAACTTTTCTCCCATAATGGCATCCATGGATCAAAAAACAATAGAGGAAAAATAATCCTCAGTCACTACTGACAATATCTTTACAATGTACCGATCTACCTAGTGGTTTCTGACTTGGTGGTTAAGTACATTGCCATTCCTCTCCAAAATGAATTTAGGTACTTGCTCTGCAAGCTCTCGACCTAGGTTAAAAAACCCACGAACTGCTTAAAACGCGCATGTTGCCTGAATTTCTTGCTCTAGTTCTGGTGCTGCCCTTCACTCAGCTAGCATACAGCTCTTCATCTCATGCTCATTTTTAGCATGTAGTTTGTGAAGTAGATGCTGTATAAGACAAAGAAGGAGGAGTTTGTCCCGTAAGAATACAGCAGGCATACCTGAGGTATTACTGCAAAAGACATATTACATTTTAATGAGGAATCATTCATTTTTCTGAAAGAATTTATCTTTTTAAGCTTTTAATTGAAAAAACCCCAAAGATAAAAGGCTAAATAAAACACATTTTCATTTCCCTTCATTACACTAGTCTGAGTATGTCTGGAGAAGCCTTTTTTTTCCCCTGGCACGTTAGAAGTCACATACAAGAGCAAAACTTGGCCTATTTGTTTTAATCTTTATAAAGACTTTTCCTCATGCCTTTCATTCCTTTCACCCATCACTCCCAAGTAGGAATGTTCTTGATCGCATGGATAAGACTGAGAGCAAAACTCCATGAAGACCCACAAGCACCGAGTTTCACCCTTGGTGTCCAGGTATCACATGCATCAAATACCAGGTCTGTTTTTGTTGAAGCAAAAGCTTTTCAATAGACATGGTCCTGGTCACTGGGCAATATAGAAACCAGGGCAATGCCAAGGCTGCTACCCATCAGGAATCCTCAAAATAACCAGAAATGCCCCATGGGAGACTCAGAGCTAACATGAGTTAAAACTCAAACTATGCAGAACAGATTTCAAAAATTCAAATCACAGTTTGCAGAACTGCAGTTCTGGTACAAAGTCTGTTTTCTCTGCTTTTTCATCTCTCTAATAAATCAAACTTCTTTTTCTTGTCACAGGCCATGAAATTGTGTTTGTAGACCAATTCAACTGCTGCCTTAGCAGCTGAGCTTGTTTTCAATTCCGGCAAAGGGACTAGGTGGATCCACATGGAGGAATTGCAGAAATACAGAATTTATCAAACTGCTTAAAGTTTGATACATGCCACAAAACTCTGGTAGCTTGATTTAAAAGTAAAAGACAGACTGTATCAGTGCATACGATTCATGTAGATTTATTTCTTTACCACTTCGCAGTTGTAAGTCAAAGCTGATCAAAAAAATGCATCCTTTCAAAAAGGGCAGGCTGTGAACCCCAGTGATTGCTCTGAATGACAGCTTCTGGGACTGCAAAGTCAGGCAAGGTGGATGAATTGATTTAAAATGTATAATAATTTTTACTTTTAGAAACAATTCTTTTTTTTTTCCTTTTTCTACTTTTCATAAATACCCATCACAACTTTTCCATTATTTTATGCCCTTTTGAAATTCTAGGTTCCAAATAGGACAAGAAACAGAAGTGCAGCAATTCTGTAAAAGAAATGGTTGTTCTAACATTTCTGGCTTCTCATGAAGGAAATAAGTTGTATTATATTTTCCATATAAAAGAATAAACATATGCTTCCAGTTGCAGTGACCTTTCAGATTAAGCGAATGAGACAAGCAGAGAGCAACATCTTCGTGAGCGCGTGGATGGTGTTGGCCTGATTGATGCTGTCTGGAACCCTGCTGAATAATTTATGCTTGTGAAAAGTGGATGTACAGTGCCTACCAGATTGCAGGGGCACATTTACACTCCCTGCACAGGAGTTCAAATGTCAACATAAGGCACCAAACTAATGGGAGGGGAAAAAAACGATGTGGAAGGAGGGGGAGAAAAAAGGAGAGGCATACTTTTTTTTTTTTTTTTTAATGGCAGCCATTGCACCAAATCGTAGCTGCCTCTTGAATTTCAGGAATTCAGGAAAAACAACTTTGGGTTGCTTCTTACACTCCCTGCCATAGTGATAACCTCCTAACAGGCAACTGTCTTGGAAAGTTCATGGCTCATTTGCTACAAACCCAAGGGAGATGGATAATTTGGACAGGCCCAGTCACTTATCTGAAGGAAGGTTGCACCTCAGACTTGAGTTTTTAAGACTTCTTTCTTTTTTTCCTCTTCCGTGCCATATGTTCCAAGTGATTTCTAGAAGGGAGGGAAGGCACCTCTCTCCCTTTCTGCCCGTGGGAGGAGCTGGCATGGCCCTGCTGTGGTGGAAGGGCCAACAGCTGGTCGTGCCATTCGGTGCGTGTATCCTCAGGCAGTGTCTTTCC